>NC_086288.1:39766931-40067869 GCF_963924245.1 Chroicocephalus ridibundus | reverse complement strand
GGTTTATAAAGACGGGTCCTAAAACATGGGGGTTTTTCTCTGAAAATAGAGGGTTTCATCTTACAAGAAAAGCATCTGATTGCTAAGGAATATTCTTTGACAAGCTTCTTAGCATAGATTCCAAATGTTTATGATTTTCCACCAAAAAAAGAATTAAAAAAGCAAACTTTCTACAAACTTCATTTATAGGGAAATTTTTCTGTCAGTGGATTCTCAAACAGAGGACTGAAAAGACGGCGGCTACCAAGCATTTTGAGCATTCCCATGGTGGTCACTGAGGGATTATAAAGCGCTTCAAGCACAGCTAATTCATTCAGCCCTATGTTCCCCTGTGCAAGCTACATACGAAACCTAATGCAGTCTCTTTACCAAAGCACCGTTGTTGTGCACCGGTCCAGAAACGTCCAGAGAGCTGATGTCATATCCAAAAGAGAACACCGAGGGCAGTGAACAGATTGAGTCAGGTGGGATTTTGCCAACACATTAGAGTGAATCTATTTTTGGTCAACCAGGCAATGAGAATCCCTAACTACTGATATGAACAGGGACTTTTCAGATTCCTAAAAGAACCTTTTTATTTCTAAGCCTTTTTTAAGTGGCTGAAAAATGAGGACACAGGAGGCAAAGATGCTCTTGGGAAGGACGGCTCTGATGTCCCAGCGGGCAGAAAGCAAGATGGACCATTCAGCAGTACACAGCGAGAGAGCAGCAGAGTCAGGAGTAAAATCCTGACGGCAGTGCTGACTGCCAGGCATCTGTTCCAGACACTAGATAATGTTGTTTTTCTTGATTTTTGCCTTTCTTCTATAAGAAAGAAAGAATCCATGAAGAGAAGAACTGGGAGCTGAAGGGCATGATGTAATTTTACTGTGGTGCCAACAACTCGTTGACCATTACTGCTCCAATTCTCTGGAAACTTCTCCCTCATCCCCATGTCCCAAAGCAAGGGATGCCCTAATTTCTCAAGGACAGAATAAAGAAGCAATATATTTTCCAGTTTTGTGCACAATGTCCATATCCTATAGTTTGTTTCCCAGCTCCTGTCCTTGTCCACAGTTTGTATGTGTTGCTCCCGAAAAAATTCAGCTTGCATCACCGAGCTGCAGGTGATGATCTGAATCTCTGGGATGGAGAAGGGGGTGAAGGGAGCCTAGATCTAAACTGTGGCCTACTACACCTGTATTCTGGAGAGCATCAGGCTGCTACATACAATTTGCACTCTACCTGCCTATTTAACGTGGCAATTAGGTGCAACATCCAAGAAATCGATGTATTTCAAAAGATTTATGCAACTCTGCGGCAACCTTGCTGCCACTGGTCAAGCTCTCTAACTGCCCTGTTCCTTCTTGTCTTGCGCATGGCGCACATCACATGCACGCACACCACCACACACCCAAAGCCTCCCATTTTAACAAAGGATAGCACAAGACTAGCTTTACTGTGCTTTAACAGGGACCACTCTCTGAAGATCAGAAAGGCTTAGCAGGCCTCAGGTATAACCGAGTTTCATGCCCTTCACTGCTGACCCCAAGTAGGACTTTTCTTTGAAACTGGGCAACACACACACACTCTTCTGTTGCACTGCTCCACTGTCCTGAAGGATGACAGTGTCTCTATGTTAATACTCACATAAACAAGCTTAGCATATGCAACAAAATTAATTTCTTCAGCTTTTAGCAAAAGGAACTCCAACCTTCACAAAGAAAGCGGAGCGCAGGGTGTGCGCCTGGCGCCCAGGCACCAGAATTACTTGGACTTTGAATTACAAGCTACAGCACTAAGCTAGTTCAGCTTCTACACATAGAAAGACAGTAACTTTCAGCAGGACTGGATGAACTTGAGCCTTGTGCATAACAGGGAGAACGTGTGCCGCCTCCTCCTACACATGTACAAAATCCTAAAAAAAATTTACCTAACAGTGCTTAAAAAGCTGGTAACTTGAAAGGTAACTGGAGTTAGGAATGAATTAATGGAGTGCCAAGAGTGATTTGACAGTATCTGAAAATAAAAAGACACTTAAACAATAGCCTAATAGTACAGCAATGTAAGCTGCTTTGAAATGCTATTTTTGTAATGACACGAATCTGATTAGACTCAGGTGACTCTGTAATGACCGAACAAGCAGAACAGGCATGTGGCTAGTTAGTAATTCATTGCTATCTGCTCTTCTCATTTATATGTCCAAATAGATATTCTACACAAAACATACATTAAAAAAACATTATCAATGTTGAAAAGTTATGCAACCGACAGCTAAGGAAATGCCAAAATTAAAGCTAGCTGTGCAAATTTAATTTGGCTTTCTTGTGCATAACTGAAATCATTAATTACACACTGACAGGGAGAGGACCAGAGTTAAAAACAGCATGGATTTTATGTACAGGTTTGTTTTTCCCCACGGTCTGGTGCCTAACGGGGCCTTTCCTGAACACAGAAGAATGACCTCTTTGCCTTTGCTTTCTGCTCTCTGAAAAACCTACAAGAATCAACTAATTACAGATGACAAATAATACAAAGCAAGCGTAACAGGCATCGTGGTCTCAGATTTAGCACCAAAATGCTGTTGGGGGAGCTATCTTTTCCATGTCCCTGCTACAGAGAAGAAGGTAACTACTAACCAGGTAATGGTGAGAAAATTCTCAAAGTGTATTAAGCGGTGGAAGCAAGTGTCAAATATTCCTGTACATCATCTGCTCTCTCCACCCCAAAAACCTGAACGGAGAATTGGCCACCTTGCCTGAGGTTGATGAAGAAATCCTAAGGTTTGACAAGAGGGAAAGACAGAACGTGAACGCAATGGAGGGTTCATCTTTGCTTCCAGTTTGAGACAAGGGCTGCTACCAGATGCTCAGCCTTACTACTGAAAGAGCACAGGTATTCGGAAAAACATAGGCAAAATCAACTCACACGAAAGAACCACCCATATACTATCCCTGCATACTGAGGAACCAATGAAGACTGCTGCTGGTCCACCACGTAGTGCTGTCTTTTACAGAAGGTAAGTGATACGGGCAAAGAAATTGATGCAACATAACTGGAGGCACCATAATAAGCTCTACAGGGCAACAGCAACTTTAGTAATTTCTGAGGAAGAAAAATCAGCCCTTCCTAGGTCAGAGCTCTTGGTCTGAATAGGTACTGTCCAAGGCGGCATCTAGGAGAGCAAAGCCTCTCTCACTTGGCTCAGCTTTCCTCTACTCTCCCCTTTTTCCTTCCCTCACCGCTGCTCTGCTAAAGCCATGCACTCCTTTCTACACCAAACACAGCTCCGGTGCCTACTCTCACCTCTTTTCTATCTCTATTCCCAGTCACGTTGCTGCAGTTTTCCTCCTTTCTCTACAAACTTGTGGCAAGGCCTCTTGTTTTGCCTCTGTTCAATCCAGGGAGATCACACAAGGATGCCAGCCAAACCTCCAGATGCCCACAGGACACTGAGCTACTCTCGCCCCCTTGCAGGACCCAGAACAGCCCACAGCAACCCAAAGGTGCAAAGGCGGAGAAGCACCACCTTGGCTCCGAATCGGAGCAGATCCCATGGAGACAAGGTCCCCAGAGAGTTCCTCTTGATAACTTCTGAACTCTGGTAAGGATATACAATGAAATACTTTTCCTAAAGCAATACAAATGGCTTCTCAATAGCTTATGCCACTGCTAACTTTGAGTGCGTTATCATATGGATAGCAAGAGGTCACTGATACAACAGGTAACTCACATGCCACATTTCAGTTTCCAGACAGAGATTTTCAGACTAAAGCTTCCAAGAAAATTTTCACTTGAGCTAAGCAATGTTCAGTTATTTTCCTTAGCACTAGACATGGAAACGACAGAACTGTTTTTGCTGAATTATTTTTGTTTTTTTTAAGTCAGCCTGTGGCAAACATTACCATGGAGGTTTTGTTCAAAAGTCACAGCTTGCCAGTTGATTTCTACACATGGGGAAAAAAATAGACTTATGTTGTATGGTCCAAAGTACATTGTTGCCTCTCTATTTTTTATTAGCTGTACCATATTAGGGTCATAGATCCTGGTTAGTACTAGGATTTCTGTCTACTAACTTCTGTACAAATACATGAGAAAGAGGGCTCGCTTGGGGAATTTGCAGTCTAACTTAAAGTAAGATCCGAAAGGAGGAAATAATTTCAACTTTCCTACAAGTTTTTCCAATGGAAAAATGTGCCTTTGGCTTGTGCAGTTTAGTCTGAATCAAAGCATTTCATCAAAACAATGGAAAGACTGTTTTTTATAGCATTTTCCTAAGGAAAAAGAAGCTGAAGTTAAATATGTCCATGTTTTTATAGTTAATACTTAATATTTCATTAAGATGATTTCTGGACTGAATTGAAACAAAAATTAACTATTAAACTGCTCAATGTTTTGTTTATATTGAGGTTTTTTTCAAATTATGCAGACTCTGTTTTGCAAGGGTGTTTTAATGGTTCCAATTTGAAGTATGTGGAAAGCTTCACACAAAGGGAAATTTTTGCTTTTTAGTCATATTCAGAAATGTCAACATTTCATTTCATACCCAGTCCCTGGTACCTGTGGTACTACAGCAGAGGAAACATGCTGCTCCTGTGAAGACTGGGAATAACAACTCTAAGTTTAAGCAGGCAATTGCTGGCTGTGTGAGCCCTACCAGCCGTTGTTCTGCTTCTAATTTTTTTATACGAGCTTAATTATTTTCCTCTTCTAGTGCCCCCTTTATTGTAACAGGAGCAGAGCTCGGCTACCACCTAAGCTGTCCTAATGCTTTGAGAGATTCCTACTTATTCCATGTAAAAACTTAAAATTCATTCAGAAACTGTAATTGAATATTAAGAGGAAAGGAAACAATAAAACTGGTACGTGTGTTCCAAGTTATCTGGTACAAACCACAAAGCCAATGCACAGGAAAATCACTCCAACGTAGTTGAGTTTCTAGCTCAGAAATCCCCAGCTCAGTTTTTGCTCCAAAGTTTTGTCTCAGTTTAGCAGACACAGAAGACTGAAAAATTTAGCTATCCCCAAACCTTTTTTGCCTCAGTTTACAAAGAAAATGATATATCAAAATTCTTAGTAAAAAGGAATGATATGTTTCATTTCACGCTACTCTTCCAGACTTCTCCTGGAAAATTATCCATTGATGCGATGATGAGAGCTCTGCTGTTCCTCTTTGCACGGAAGGCTCTACCAAAGTCTAGGGGAACACTACCTGGGCAGGAGTCAGGTACTAATTGAGCTGCAAAGTATGGAGATGCAATTATCTTCATGGCTGGATTTTGTTCACACGGAAATCAAAAGCCAAACGCCCATTGCCAATACCATTGCAAAATCAGGCTTCTCCACCTCTTTCAAGGTTGGACACTTTCAGTATTGAGGTTAAAACGAACAGTCAGTAGCCTGCTCTCTCTCATTAGGGCTTACCAGGGGATTTTTTACTCTTTTTTTAATTAAAAAAAAAACCCAACTCTTAAGCTCTCATGATAGCATGGCAATCACTCACCCACCGTAGAACTAGTAAATTTGCAAACCTTGTGTGGAGAAACTGTATAAAAAGCAATAAAAGAGGAATATTTTAATAGGCATCATGATGAGCTTTATGGGATTGTGTAAATGTACTGTGGTGAGTGATCTTTCTCTGATTTAGCCTTAACCACACCAAAAGTTGTGAATTTATTGCAGTATTCCAGTCTGTAATTAAACTAGTGAAAACTCAAGCTTAAAACAACCACCAGAGACGCTGAACCCCCACGCAGTGGGGCTCACCTCCCGGGACGCTGTACCATGCACCACCATTAGTTGTTCCATCCACAAAGCTGCTGTCATCGTCATTTTTACGACACGGTGGTCTGTTTGGATCAGACATAGCAGGATTAAAAGAAGAATAACTGCGAGCCAAGCTTTGAAAAATGGCATCATCGGGGCAGGAGCTGTATTCGTGAGCGCTGCCTAGGGAGGAAAAGCAGTCCAGGAACAAGGATTATTAAAAGGGCAGTCATACCGACTGGGCTCACAACCTAGACTACCAGCACTGCACAGCAGAACTGTGCCTGGAAATTCTCTGTACTTGGGTAAGTGCCCTATCTACTATAGCATTATCTTAATAACATTAACATTTCCCCGATACTTCATCAATGGGACAACCTGGTACAGGCAATTATTAAGGTGACTATTCATACCAATCTTAATATTTATGAAAATATTAATTTCAAAGCGCACCACAAAATCTAAACTATTCTAGGGTTTAGATATTTTCTTAGCACACGCAGTACATAGAAAAAGGTCTCTCCCTAGTGAATTTTACGGTGTGATGTTAAAAGAATTTGCAATTAGACTGCGAGAAAGTAGATTGAAGGAAGACAATCGTAAACAATACCATCATCTTATAACCATTTCAGTCATGTGCACATCCCCTAGTGGCAGAAGAAACAAACAAATATTGCTGTGTGCTAAATGATAATGCGTCTGCCACAACGTGATCCTTTTTATATACAACCAATACTGAGAAAGTAGGAACAATGATAGTTATTTCTATTAGCACACTACCGCTTTCAGAAAGTCACTTTTTAAAGGTGCAAGTAGAGAAGCCTTAGATCATTCAGGCAGCCTAGGCACATCTCTCGCGCTTCAGTTAATAGGGTACAAACAGCCCCAGCTAATTTAAGTGCTAAGTTGCCATGATTAAAATATCTGAGGGACCATGATTCCCTCAGGTATTACATCATTTTTGTGATGTAACTCTACTGAAGCAAACTAACATCTTCAAAACTAGAAAACACAGTCATACAGCGACTAGCTTTGAACGTGTGATTAATATGCTAAAATAAGTCATTACAAGGCAACAACATGTTTACAAAGTGGACCTTAGGTTGCAGTGAAATAAGCATAGAATGTGATTTCTATCTATCTCCTACTATTTCACGTTAACTTCTATTACATACCACTCCGAGTCTCATCATAAGGATAGTTTGCGACGAGGTCTCCTCCATGAAGATTGGCAGAGAGCACAAAGGGAATATCCATAATCCAGTGAATGACACCTTTTGTTTCAGGAGCGAGCTATAACAAAATGGCATTACCAGCAGTTACAAATTGATAATTCAACATAGAAACTTATTCAATTATGTATAGTGGGCTTAATTATTATCACATATATTGTGCAAGACATTTAAATGAACAGCAATTTTATTTTGGCTTCAGAGAGAACAAAATCAGTCCTTTACATCAGATTCATAATTACAAATTAAGTAGATTAATATGAGTCTAAAACTGGTGTAAATTAGTTGAGAATAAGACAGCAAATAAAGCAATCTCAATCTTATATTTCTTCCCATTATGGCTAAAAAAAAAAGCCTACAAAATTTTAAATCAAGGAAAACAAACTAATTCAAAATAAACGTTGGTAGGCTATTCTCTGCACAGAAAGTAAAATTACTTCATTTAATAATTTGAATTTGAAGACAGAATATGGTTATTTAGGCCACAATCCTATGGGACTACACTCACAACACTATATTTTCCAGAACCTCCTCTGAGGGTAAACACAAGAAGATAAAAATCCCTCCAGATATACGCCTGTAGATTTAAGGCT
The DNA here is from genome assembly GCF_963924245.1 of Chroicocephalus ridibundus. Lineage (NCBI taxonomy): Eukaryota > Metazoa > Chordata > Aves > Charadriiformes > Laridae > Chroicocephalus > Chroicocephalus ridibundus. Next base: position 40,060,299 of record NC_086288.1, on the reverse strand, counting down.
TAAGCTTAACAAAAATGCATGTATTGTATGTGAGAATAGCTATCTAGCCAGCAACGCAATTAAGCACAATACACAAGTGAATTTCTGGCAGTGGTAAAAATGCAGAATATCTGCAAGAATAGCTTCAAATCAAGGCAGAAGGCTACACAATCTCTCGCCTTAAAAATAAAAGATGTTTTGAGCGAGGAATTGTCTAAGGATTAAGCAATGTGGATCAAAAGAGTTCACTACAGCAAGCCATTCTGAGAAAAAATTCAAGAAGCATCAGATGGATAAATTTAACAAAATGAACAAACTATTTAGAAGAATGTGAATCGTAAAGACCATACACACATCTCTTCAAGGTTGCTACATGTCTGCTTGCATAAAAGGGAAGAGATGGGCACGTAAGTGACCCGATACTCAGCCCCTACTTACCTTAGGATTCTGGTCCACAGCTTTTTTCATGTTTTTCAGCAGATGGTTGTTCGGGCCACCTTCTTTCTCGTTAACATAGACTATTCTATCAAGATCAGGGAAATTTCGGTTTAGATCTATCCCTTGGGCATTACTTCGGCCTACAAACCAGTCTTTAAGTTCACCGGGCTGAGTGAGAAAAGGGAACAGAAAGAGAAGGGAGATGAGTAGATTCAGGAGATTACATATCAAGCTTTATACGGGTATATTTAGCCATGCAAATTCAAATCATGGGTTTATTTCTCACATTCTCGAGAATAAGGAGGAATCAAGTAGAAGTAAAAACTTCTGAAGCACCAAGAGGTGAGTCACCCTTATTTCTTCCTAGAACTCTGTGGGAACAAAACCAACCTCTGTTTCACTGAGGATCTTGGAGGAGAGGATCATTCTCATAGTGGCAGATCTGGACTAAGGATGGGCAAAATTACCAGCAGCATCAGATTTTCCAGTGCCTGCTGAGTCTTCCCCTGAGACCTGGCTTTTCCCCATTGCCTCATGCCCATGCCCATGAATTACAGACCTTATCTTAGTGAGCCTCAGAGCAGCTGTAGATTTCTCAGCCAGCCACAAGGAACATCTGCACTTGTTTCAAAATTTCTCTAAATAGCTTCAAGGTAAAGAAGGACCTTAACTGTTATTTACCTAAGATTTTTATTTTTATGGTGTCTGTCAGCTTCGTTCACTGCAATGGTGACACTGAATAAAGATGCAGTGAGAATTTTTGCAAAAATCTTTTCTTTAAGCCAATTCCCTAAAACAGGTTTTGGGTTGCATTAAGGAAATGCCTTCAGAACGCACAGGCTTCCCTAGCTGGTCTCTGTAAGGTTTTAGTACTGCATAAAGTAGGTTTAATTTGATTACTGTTTTTAATCTTGGGGTATATTGAATCTATTGTCACACACTGTGTACAGGCTCAAGATGCTTCAAAGTTAGAATAGCAGCTATGAAGCAAATTGTATAAATCTAATGTTAGGCAAACATGTAAAAGCAAGTGTACTTTGACTAAGGAGCAAAAGTTTCAAATAATATTATTATGGTATCTCTACAGAGAGAGATTTCAAAGAAGTAAAACGCTGCACCAATTTGAGGACAGCTTCTGCTTCGTTGCCACGAGAGGGAGACATACGACTGGGTATGAGTCAAAAGAGTTCTGTCGTTTTGGAGTTTTTTTTAAAGACTTCATGAGAATCAGTTAAATAAAGATCTTAATACGGTTACATTTGTTTAATCACAAACAAATAGTCACAAAAAAGATTCAACATTTCCATAGTAATTTAAAAAATAAATGCATAATACATACCAGAAGCTTTGTAAAACAGGATCCTATTTGGCCTCTATTTGCTAATTCTGCATTAACACATTACGTGTTTCTTGACTGAGTTGCCATCCTAAAATACATGCTAAATTTTCTTGACTAATACCTTAATTAAAGTACCTGAAATTTAGAATCGAAGTTATTCATATTAAAAAGGTGGCTCACAAAGTTTGCTTGTTTTGGGATCAAGCTCTGATGAATGTGACTAAATCATGTAAGTGCATTTACATGACAATATTCTTAAAGGAAACATCAACTTTCCCTCTTCTACCACTTTGTATACCATCATGTATAACTAGAAGTTACTTGTTTAGGAAGCAGCTCAGTCAGTGAACTCAGATGAAAGACTACGCATGAAACATAAACATTATATTTAAAATACAGTAAACTCACTCACAAGAGAGACGGCTATTTGTTGAAAACCCAAGCATGAAATCCTCCGTGTTAAACAGAACAAGCCTACTGTACTATTAGGAAATACTTCAGTTATGCTGTCCCAGTCAACAGTCACCACCAAAAGTTCATGTACCTGTAAAACTGCTAGTCCAAGTGTCATTAAGATCCTAAGGTTGACATAGACATTGATAACTATTCTTATATACAAACCTGGGATGCTGCCTTCTCAAAGCCATCCGGGTTCAAAGACGGCATGATATGGATACGTGTGCTATGGATCAAGTTGATAATAGTTTCATTTCCTTTCTGGTATTCATTACACAAGTACTGAGCCAAGAAGATGAGCAACTCCCTTCCGACAGCTTCATTCCCGTGCATATTCCCAACATATTTAAACTCTGGTTCTCCTGCAAGAAGGAAGAAGAACATGTCTTAGAACAACACATAAAAATCACCCATGGCCTAGACCATACAGCACACCTGTGATGCGGCTATCAACTGGTCACAGTATCCCCAATAAGGTAACAAGGCTCCTTCAGAAAAGTGGATTTTGTTTTTTTCCTAAACTCTAGCTAAACAAATAATAATTTACATTCAGCTGTTTGCCAAAGGCAGAGAAAGAATAGGCAGGAAAGAAAAGAGGACAACACAATATGCCAAAATAAATACTAAGCACAACTGTTAACATTATTACTGTTGAGACCTAATGCAATTGATGCCTCAATACTACAAAAGAGTGTCTTGATCAGGTAGTTTTTAAATATATAAACTAACACTAACAGAGCTTCTTATCTTCAATATATTCTCAAAGATTAGGCTAAGCTTATCACACTACACATGCATTAAACAGCAATTCTTTTACCAAAGCACCGCCAGTGAACAGCTGTTGATCCTAATGATCTGAATAGTCTTATTCAGAAGTTGCTTTGAATATTCAGCTCAGACTTTATGAAGCAAGTACAATAACTAAACTCAAAATTAATCTTTCCCATTTAATAGTCCAATAAATGGTCCAGTATTAAATATATACATAAACATTCCACATACAGTAATGAATACATATATGGAATGATTACGCATATATTTAATGTTGATTTAATGTATCTTGTATATTCATATATAACATTCCATGTATACTATTTATTTAATATATATTCCCTATACATTCGTATATCTATTCAATATATAAATAAGCAGTCCAATATTCCAAATTGCTTTTTAGTCACATTCGCATGACCCTAGACATGAAAAAACACGAGAGAGGTCTTACAGAGCTGTGAAGGATATACCTTTTAAAAGACTACATTTTGAGCCCTGATTCCAGAAAGGTTTTAGTATAATATAAACACCTGAATGAGATTAAAAGGATTGTCCAGGAACTAAAATTAAGAATATGCTGTTCTCTGAGTTGAAGCCCTTTTTCCTTATCCTTTTCCTTTTTAAATGCAGTTCCTCAGCTGTAACAGTTTTATCAAACATTCTGCTGATTACGTGCTCTGAATAGTCTTTGAACACACTTTGCAATAGCCTTTAGCACTATCACAGGGGCAAATTCAAGCCAGGAAGCGTGTCACACAAACAAGACCTAAATAATTGCTAATCAAGCACACAGACGTATCTGCTTACGACTCTTCAGTCTGTGCTTGTTAACCTTAATCCAGTGATAAGGTGCTAGCAGACACGGGGCTATTAATACCGTGACTTCTTTCCTCCCAGCTAAAATGTTTCTGCACATATGGATTCATCCCTGAAATTTTTTGTCAGTTAGATACATTAAAAAGTTTTCTAGTTTCAGTGAAATAGCTTCATTTTATCTGATACACACAATGCCATTACAGCGACTAACAACCTCTGTTTCCTCTTTTAGCATTGAACTCCTATTTACTGTTTTTTCTTATCTGTTAATACCAGGGAATGCAAGAGGTCTGATCACCAACACCATGCAATCAACCCTGTCCATCAACCCTATCCTATTAAAATAGATGGATACTATTTGACAAAATACGCAGCACTGTCTCATAATTACTATGAATTAACATGAATACTTATCCATATGTATACTGGGATGCTACTTACGGGAAAACTGCTTCACAAGCTAACAGGCAAAGTTGTTACTGCAGTACGTGTATGAACTGTGGACGAACACAGTTGCATTCTGCATTTGTGGTTTTCCCTCGGACATCACTAAGGAAGCCTGAAGGAGAAATAATTTCTCCTGATTCCCAGCCCTGTGCATTAACCCCCTGGCTTTTCCACTTGAATTTTATAAGGCCTGGGTCAAATGAAGAAATAGAAACATACGTTTCCTACACAGTACTGCTTGCCCCCCTCCCCAAAGGATCATTAACAGTGTTTAGAAAGGTTCGTGAAAACAGGCACAGGGTCCATAGTGAACCAAGAGTCCGGCCTCATCTCCAGCGTATCTTCAGTGGTCATGACCCATCTCAAATGAGCATTAAAAGTTAAAAGGAGTTCAGGAAAAGGTAAAGAGAGTCATTGGAAATATGGAAAGTCTTTCCTATGAAATGCGATTGAAGAAATCAGACCCATTTTCCTCAGGAAGAATAATGAGGGACAGTCAAATATACTGGCCATCGTGGCACGGAGGAATCTGTCTGGAAAGCAGCACTTCCCTAGACCACAAAACAAGAGACAGTGATTTTCAGTTAAAGGAAACAATGACCATTTTTAGACTGATAAAGAAAAAATAACATCACTTACAACATGAAGCGTGAAACCAGTATTCAAAGAATCCTGTTGGCAGTGAGGCGCCAGCAGAACTCCAAGTTTTGCTAACAAACCAAGAGTTAAAAAAACTAATCTAAAAGCGAATACAAAGGAACGAAAAGAGAAAGATAATAGAGAGCTGAATAACAGCCCTATTTCAAAACTTAATTTTGTGTTCATATTTTAGCTCCCCTGGGCATCTTCCTACTCCTTTCTCTGAAGCAAAGGAATCCATCTCCTATCAGTCCTCTGGCTGCAGAGAACAAGGCTGCATGGTCCACACAGGTGGGACCTGTTCTCTGCCAGCGCTGCCGTTTTTTTACCCCTGGGTGCAGCAACCGAAGAAATACTGGGTTTCTGCTCAATACCAGAAGATATTAAATTTCATGCGGTATCCAACAATTTTAGGAAAACTCTTCATCATTTCAACAGTGTAATTTACATCTACAGAACAATGGAAAAAATGGGTCATTCTCCTATCTAAACTTTGCAGCTGCTCCAAGAGAAAAACTCGATTTTTACTGTTTATTTCAGGGGAGACAAATTAATGCTACAAGCTGGCTGTGGGGGAATTAGCAGTTTGGTCATTAGTTGTCCATGCCTATCATGGGCAAAGTTAAGGAGCCCATTCTAGAAAAAGGGACAATGCTGCTGAAGTCATTAGTTACCATCACAGTGCCCAAAAAGCCAAGGGAGCTCCCACAGGCTACTATATCTGCTGGCTTTGCAGGTAACGAAGCCCTTAATTTGCATTTGCATTTCTGCCTTTCATGTTAGAGTAAAAACTGCAGCTCAGGGTGTACCTTCTGGAAACCTTTTTTGGAATCCTTTCCTAATCATTTTAGGCTCCCAAAGGAACCAGCTCCTTCTCCTCCACCCCATGGGCTGACACAGACACCTCAAACGCTGAGGATGCCAATTGTCCAGTCCCTAAGCCAGCACTCCTCACTTTATGGGTGCTCTGGTCTACTCATTGAATATCTCCTGCCACACCATCTCTAACAGCTTCAGTCTTCTCTGGAGAACAGCCCACCCCATGGGGAAAACAGCCTTCAGTCACCTGTTGCTAGCAGGCTACTTAGAGGAAGAGATGCTCCTCCCATTAATCCTTCATGAGCCATTTAATGCAGAGCTTAATCACCCTTCATAGGATTCTGTTATTGTAATAGCCTCACAGAATTATTTTTTTTTTTATGAAAGGACTCAGTAAATCTCAATTTGATGATGAACTTTTAAACAGTTTCTCCAAACAAGTAGACACACTCCTGTTCCACTGCAGAGAACAGGAGGTAGCTTTAAGTGAGAAGCAGCATGAAGAAATATAACTATTTTTTCTCATTTATTTGACCCTCTCCCCCAAAAAAGTAAAACTGTTTTAATGAATTCCCATGGTCCAAGATATGACAAACATAGATGAGTATTTACATTGCTTGAATATTTAAAATTCTTATTTAATCTTATTCATTTTCTGACAATAACTTTTCAAACTAATCTCTCACTCACAGTAGAAAAAGTATGTCTTGTGTAACAATGTGAGCATGACATTTATCAATGCTGAAATGTAATTTCATCCCAGATACAGAGGTTTGTGACAACAAATGAATGGGTGTATACTAACATCTTTTGGGGCAAGTCATAAGAAATTAAATGCAGCGATCAAGTTTATAAATATCTCAGTATCTCTGGTGAAAGCTCAGCAATCACATCATTATGGCTTTTAGAAGGCTTTTACATCCCTCTTAGATTGGCTGCGTGGTACATTACAACCTGGTAAATGATTGAGGAAGAAGTATTTTAAAATGTCGTGCCTTTCTGGTGCCTGACAAACATTGTGAAATGTCACCACTCGCTTCTGTAGTTACTGTCAGCTAAGGTCTTCTGCAGTTTCCTAGGAACAGCGTGTACATGATTAATATTAGACAGGTTGTCCAATTAAAGATGATTAACCACTGCCATTTTCAGGTCAGGCTGTATTTGTACAGTAAAGACGGTAATTTTCTAAAATGTAGGGACAAAAAGTTTAGCACCTACTAATTACATATACTATGAGTCAAGGTAATGTCATGCCACTAGTCATGGTCTAATGTCAAGCAGTTAACTTTGAAAAGTACAGTAGTTCACTCTTGGAAGTGCAAGCCATATGGAAGGAAAAAAATAGCTACTGGAAAGTTTAAGTGTTTAATGAACTGTTTTGCAAGTCAGCCTCAAAGACCCTTAAAAACTGGAATCCTTCTGCTTTCCTGTATTTCTCATGGAAAATCCAGTAACGTCTCTGAAATAACAGATTTAGTGTTTTGGATTACTTATAGTTGTTTATCATTTTTAATATGGCAACCAGTAAACTTTTCTTGTAGATAAATGGCATGGAAAATACCAGAACCCCTGCTGGCATGAAATTCATTCATTAAATGTGATTGAAGACTTGCTTATGCTCCACATTTTTCTTAGTAGTTCAAAGAGAAAGAAATTCCCTGGAGATGAACTACATGGAAAACCAAGGATTATAAAATAGGTTTCTCCTTTGATTTTGAGAAAAGTAAGAGAGGGAAAGGAAAAAATAAATGAGGACGTGTGATCAGAAAGTGAAACAATTAGGAAATTCAAATTTCTAACAACCTGTAAAGAAAATGTCTGCAACCTGCCTCAACAGCATTTCAATATAAATGTTGATCTCCATGACTTGTGTGAAAATGGCATTGAAAGATAGAACTGCAATGCAGGATTAGTTTCTAAATCTTTGTATAGGCCTTATATAATTTTAGGTTGACATATACTAAGACGTAGCGTTGGTCTAACCTTGCTGAAAGAGAAACCACTGGAAAGTTTCACAGGAGGCTTACACGAAAGCAAAAATGGGTCAATATGGAGGCCTTTGAAAAATCCAAATCTTTCACTTTCTTACCACTAACTGCTAGAAAATACACTGAGAAGAAAAGAAGAGGAAAAGAAAATCAAGAATCTTTTGGCAAGCTCCTGCTTTAAATAAATGCATGCATTTTTTAACAGCTATGATTCAAGACTGGTCTCAAGCTTTTTTCGGGAAATTTTCTTAATTATTTGAAACACTACCACGTAAAGTTAACAGCAGCATCTGTACAGCACATTGAACCCAAGTGAAAGCACACAAAGAACAGCTATGTTTCTGCTGGCCTTGACACGAACAAATTAAGATGCGATCTGCATTCTACCAAGCATAAAGTCTGTCAGTTGGGCTTCAAAATAGGATCTTGTATGTCTTTGCGCTGGAAATTAAATCCTCCAGACAGATTACCTCATGCTCAAGGCAGTTATTTCCACCAAGAAGGTTCTGCGTGACTCGATGCTTCCCTCAGGTTTCCAACAGCCCACCCTCACCCTGGCAGTTACAGAACTTGGCACAGCCACCCACGAGAAGTGGGCAAAGCATCTGCTCGGCTCCTCCGCTCCCCACCTACAGCTCTGCGCTGGCACATCCCTATGCTGATCTTCCCGCAGCACCCTGCACTTACACTGAAGCGTTGCACAGCATAGCACTAATTCGGTATTTTGGGTAAAGCCCACTTGCTTTACCAGAGAGCAGAACAGTTTCTGCCTTCTAGCTTTGTGTTACTCCGCACGAGCTGATGGCACTATCTAGTAGAATTGATCATGATTCTTTAAATCATAACAAATCTTTTGCAAAGCAAAACAAGTTTACTCATTTAATCAAAACCTTTAACTTAATAAGAAACACTGAAATGTGATGTGCGCAGAACCCTGGTTTTCTGTAAATGTTAAAAAGTGCTCTCTGAAGTTCAAAGCAGATTTAAAATTCATCAGAATTTTGGAAGTAACAAATAAACATCTATATATTCAACCGGATTAACCAGATTAGTTTTACATTGCATTGCATTTTTCATGCTCTAGGAGAATTGAATAGGACTTTGCATTTACAGAATTCATTACATCCTTACAGCAGCCAAGTATCATTAGCTCAGCATTGAAGGTGAGGTTCCTCAGAAACCAAACCTGGAATGAACTGTCCTGAACCACCCTTACCAGCCTGTGGTAGAGTATGAGACAGGTACAGTTTTTTCACCTCCCAGTTTTTCCTCTCCTTGCTAGGAAAAAACCCAGACCAAAACGTACCCCTGGGATTCTTTGTGGAGGACACTGTCAGTACAGAGATGACACAGATCACAGAATCACAGAATGGTAGGGTTGGAAGGGACCTCTGGAGATCATCTAGTCCAACCCCCCTGCCAGAGCAGGGTCACCTAGAGCAGGTTGCACAGGAACGCGTCCAGGTGGGTTTTGAATGTCTCCAGAGTTGGAGACTCCACCACCTCTCTGGGCAGCCTGTGCCAGTGCTCTGCCACCCTCAAAGTAAGGAAGCTCCTCCTCACGTTTAGGTAGAACTTCCTATGCTCAAGTTTGTGCCCATTACCTCTTGTCCTGTCCCCGGGCACCACTGAAAAGAGCCTGGCCCCATCCTCCTGACACCCACCCTTTAAGTATTTGTAAGTGTTGATAAGATCCCCCCTCAGCCGTCTTTTTTCCAGACTGAAGAGACCCAAATCCCTCAGCCTTTCCTCATAAGAGAGGTGTTCCAGTCCCCTCATCATCTCCGTAGCCCAGCTCTCTCTCTGTCTGCTGTGATGCTGGGTGTGGGATACAACTGATTCAATTCATCTTTTCCACTGTGCTCAGTAAGAGAGGGGGCTTTTCCATTTATAACTATGCATGACCAAGTGAATTTTCATTTCAAAGACACTTACTGTATCCCTCCAGTTTTGGTTGGCACATAGAGCAAAGATACTTTTTTAATCCATCATGAAAACAGACGTTCTGATGAAGAGAAAGTTGATACATAATTTAGACACGTATTTATGATGGTTCCTCATCAAGTTCACTTAACAAGCTTTCTCTCCTCAGCAAACTCTAGAATCTGCTTTCTCACTTCATCTACGAAAGTACCTGCCAGCAATCAGAGCACTTCAAAAGGACTGAGCTCGCCTATCTCATTCCTTTTGCATGTAACAAACACACAAGAAATTTCAAAGCAAAACTAGTTCAAATGCCTGCTACCAGCAGGAGACACAATTGGGGTCTGCTTTTCCTCATGCTGATTTCATGAAGAGAAGAAGTAAAAGTCGGAAATAACCAATTTATATTCAGATCCTCTCTAAAGCCGAAGAGGCAGGCAGAAATACTGGACAAATAAGGTGAAGAAGGAAAAGTGAGCTCTCCCTTTTTACTGGAAACAAACAAACAAAGTCAATGAAAAGATGTAAATAATTCTTTCCCAGAAAGATATACAGGCCCATTTCAACATTGCCATGTGTCTTCCCTCTGCCAAATGGGTGGCCAAAAGCCCGTAAGCGCAGACACGAGCGCGCTCGGACGCTGTTTCCAGGCTGGAACTGACGGGCGCAGTGATTCCCCCAGCAGTGCCCAGAGCAGAAAGCAAATCTGAAGAGGGCTGAGGATGTAAAGTCAGGCCAGAGTTCCCCCTCTGTAGCATCACGTCCCAGTACTTGCTGCGAGGCTGCAGTTCGGGAGGAAAGCAAGCTCGGGCAGCTTTCGGGGCTGCACCAGTATGTGCAAGGAAGCGCACTCACAGAACCCACCTTCACCTACCAAAACTCTTTGCATTTTTTCTCTCCAGGGAGAAAAGCTATTTATGACTGAAAAGGATTACAATTCCCATGGCAAGGACAGTCTGGGTCCTTGGGAAATATATTTTCTGTGCTTAAGGATCTAGAAATAATTAGCAGTGAGCCCCCAGACTTCCTCCCTTGATTTCCAGGAGGATTTCTGAGGCATGGCAATGGCACTTGTTACTCCACATACTGGATGCTCCTTCTTTATCGGTAACTAGAAAATCATTTTATTCCACTGCTGTTTTGTCACAATGTGACACTGTGTGAAAAAACCTGTGGGCTGCAGATCTGCGATTCAGACAGATGATGCTAAAGTGCATTGGTCATTGCTAACAGATGGAGAGGGATAAAATCTCCCCATAAATGTACATCTGGAACAAGTCCCTCATGTAGACGACGTGTTAGAGAATAAGAGCATCTTTTGTGCTGGCATATTTATTTAGCTCCCCTTGCTTAGATGAGCCCTAATATTTACTGATCATAGCTTCTGTGATTATTGGGCATGGGGTTTACAGAAAGAGTTATAAAGTGTCCTTTTAAAATAAATTACAGTAAGGAAGACATAGGTAAACTGTGAAAGCTAATTATGCTGTTACTTCGCTCCTTTGTGGAAAAAAACATATTAAAGATTGACTCGTGATGACTAAGAGAGGACACTATTTACATCAGAACATAAATTACGTGATTTATGTCAATATCTTCAGAAACCAACAAATACCCAGGTAACTTCTTTTAATCCTAAAACTATTTCAGCATCACCCTTTCGGTACAGAGAATTTTAAAAAACAGAATTCTGTAATTTCAGAAGTTAGGGTGTTTTTTTACACCAGAAAAACTGCAGCTGCACTGTAGGCTTAAAAACCTGGTAAACTATATGAAATCTTGATTAAAAAGTAGCTTATTGATATCTGTTCTTTTGCTGCACTTCAACTCCAGCCTGATTTTAGCAGCTAATACTCTCTCAAGTTTCTGCATTTAAGGTATGAGTGCTATGTGATAACCAGCAGTAAATCTTGATTGTACTTGTTCTTGAGATAGCAACAGTTAAGTCAGGTCTGTAGGAAGCAGCAGAAAAAAAAAAAAAGGTTAAGTGGGTACAAGAGTGATCAAGATTGGCAGTCCAACACTACATCTCAAACGTTGCCACACTGGGCTTCAGAACATTCCAATGGTATGTAAAATTTTATTTTAAAATGGTATCGTAAACCTTAACGAATTATTTATAGCCGGTTTAGGCAGAAATGCAGACCTGGGTGCTTGGAGGGGGTCTATCTCTTCACACTCACATGTTTGAAATACGGATACCCTTTAGAAACTGTCCCCCATGTCATCCTAAGCATTAAAAAAAAAAATGATGATTCCCAGCAAGACAGTATAAGGAGAGGAAGCTAAACTGCTACAGAGGCTAATAAAATCAAACTTGGTGCATAAGAGGAAGAAGTGAATCATATAACAGCTTGTTGACTCAAGAATAATGATGGAGACGACTGAACCAGCAAATCCTTTATCTCAGTAGAGATGGGAGTGGATCCAGAAGGCTTTCAAGAGAAAAGCCTTTAGATGAAGGAGCTTCAGACAAAAATTCTCATATGGATACTGACCCCGACACTGCAAGCCACAGCATAGCTGTATGGCTGCAAGATACAGAACAGCCTTCATAGCACAGAAACAAATGCTTCACAAAAAAAAAAAAATCTGTAACGGCTTTTAGGTCTGCCCAGGGACGCACATTCTCATGTCCTAAAAACAGGCCGATTTTTTCCTTATATAGGGAACAAACATAAAAGCTTTGTATCTTCTCAGCTTTCCTCAGAGCTTCTGCTGGGTTTTCCCTCCAAAGAGTATGAAGACAGTTCTGCATTAAGAGACAGGAGAGCGGGGCACCTGTTCTCCATATGGTCTACAGTCAAGGACAATGGAAATCGCAATCCCATCCTTGAACAGCACCTATAAGTGCAGAAAGTGAACCGGTGGCTGAGCGACTAGGTATTTTATAATGAGCTCTATGTACGGCAATAGAGCCTTGTGCAATTTGATGTAAAATGAACTTACCCAGGGCTTATTCTCAGTGCAAGCAGAAAGGTTAGTTCAAAGTAGCATGGCATGTTCCTCACAAAAGGGTGAATAACAGCCGTTTCCTACAATTATACCCACTATACCTCCAACATGCAAGGCACATTAAAGTGCAACGACCAGCAGGATCAGAAGCTCTTCCTAGCACTGCTGAATTATTTCTCCCTCTGAGCAATACAAAAAGCTACAGTAATCCAACTTTTGTGCTCCTTTCATCTCACTTGAAACTTTCTTTCTCCTTTATGTTACTAGCAGTACATCAGACAAGCTCTTTCCTGCCAATGCAGGAGAAAACATCATATGAGTGAAAATGTACTTGTCATCTAAGAGCAAATTCCTTCACTAATAAGAGTCCAAAGGGCTTTTGTTACTGGTATCAGTGGTATCTGGCATCAGTTTGAGTGTATGCACCACAGTTCCTGGGTAGTCATTTATATTTTTTAATAAGTGCATTAAAACACTAGGCGCTGAAATATTTTGTCATACTTCTGTAATTCAGACCAATACTGAAGCAGTGAAAGTGAGAGGCAAACTGTGCCCTACCTTTGAGATTTATTGCATTTTATTTAATTTTAAGCAGGTGTAGAAAGCTGGAGAGGTATAATGAAAAAGCATAATAAAGTCGGGCACTTTTTTAAAAGCTGATTTCATGCATTTCGTACCTTTATTTATTAACAAATATTCTGAGATTGCTGCAATTACTTTTCTCATACATACTGTCATTCTTCATGGCTAGAGACGCCATGAAGTAGCTAGCTAGCCAGACCACAGAGGAGAGAATAATACAGCCAAAAGGCATCTCCTGAGAAGCCCTACAGCTGTATTTTCACTTTGAAGTTTCAGGCATTTGGGACTTTTTGAAAAGAAAAAGTTCTCTAATGAAGAGAAATGGATGTCTAGGAAATACTGATTCCAATCAAATAGGAAGAACATCTGGTGTCTGATCCAATAGGCTCTTCAATCAAGGACAGTAATTCAATGAACTGGGGAACAGTACTGGGTAGAGTGGACGCAGTACTCTACTATTGTGTGTGTGTATGTGTGCATCTGCATCCTACAGACACACGTGAATGTCCCTCATTGAGACACTCAGGCACCAAGGAGGTCATCCCCAGGTCATGAAAATATTTTTCATGTTTCTGTTCGCTAACATCTTCTTAGATCTAAAGCAAACTTCTAATTTTAATGAAAGGAATTGCATTTGCAGATATTCAAAATCATATGAAAACACAGATTTGGCACAGTTCACAAACAAAATCAAAACCACATGACTCCAAAGGAGAGAAATGGAACCCTTTAGGAAGTGACCCAGTATTCCCTGTCTTTAATAACCCCCTTACACCTTATGATGCAGTAGTTCATTCTTATTTAATCAAACAATCTGAAAGACAAGCCTTTTTTATCAAGTGATTCTATTTGTGCATTAAAAGACAAACTTAAAGCTGCTTGGATTGTTTGATAAAGTATTAGCTATCCAGTCTTTGCCATATTTTCTACTTCTGGTTTTTTTTATATGCATTTTACTTAACTTTCTCTTTCATCCTGGCTTTAACTTTTATGATCACAGCATGACGACTGCCAAAAACATGTTTCAGTATATTTTTCCCAGCTGTCTGCTGAGCCATAAAGAAAAAAAAATAGTTATAATATGTAAAAAAATCTTTAAAATTGTGTTCAGATTATAGGAACACAGAAACGGGAAGGCAAAGGGACTGAAGATTATCACATTGTCCATTAAAGACCACACTTAATGAAAGGCAACAAATTTGGGAAACAGCGGCCAGCATATAAAACTCACCAAGACATGCTACTAACCCAGCAGGTAGGAACAATACTTTCTACCAAAATCATCCGAGTGATATTTGACTTCACATGGCTCTTCTTCTAACCATAAAAACTTCCATATTTATACAAGAAAGACATTTTTCCTTTTAACGTTGCTAGTAGCAGAAACGGCCATTGCAATTATGCTGAGAGCTCAGTTGTATCAACTTTTCCCTTTGTTTAGGACTTGAACCAGTGAAGGACACTAAACACATGCTTTCCTTCAGCATATTAGCGTCAGAGGGGTTAGTCTGGAACATAAAGTCAAGCACATGCTCTCAGGAGTTTGCCAGAATAAGGCGTTACGGTCTCATGCAAAAGCAACAACATCGAGAAGAGATTTTCCACTGACTCCTGGAAATTCTGGATCAATCTTTATTTCTGAAAAAATTCTTTCTGGATACTATTTTTCCATATTTGGTTTCTGTCCACATTTAACTATTATTTTTTTTTAAGCAAAAGCTTTCACCTATTTATAAATAATCCAGGGGTAAAAAACATAGGCCCTATTAAGACAATATTTTTTTTGCAAAGATACTTTCTTTCCACTTGTGTAACCCTAGAAAACAAATTAATTTTTCATGTTAAAATTCTCAAGGTGGCTTGTTTTCACTGAGGCCTTCTCTTCAAACCAGATATGAACCAGCAGATTTATAAAAGCTTGAGAACTCCATCTTGCACCAGGCAATATGAAATTTAGAATCATGACACTTTGAAAAGCTACTCCAAAGGTGCAAGCATCGGTGCAAGGCACATGATTGTAGTTGGGTGCTGGTGCTTAACCGTCTGCTCTGCAGACTCGTATCTGGTAACCAACTGTAGAAAAGCATAGTGAGTACAACATCAAGCCTTTCTTCCTCTTACTTTAGTTAAAAGGGGATACAGAAAGGAAAATTACATTTATATTATACTACTGCTATGCTAAGACAACTATTTCAAACTCTTCAGTGTTACAGAATGACCTTTTTTTTTTACAGAGGGAAAACAAAGCAGCCCTTAGTGAGAAGGCTATGCTGGGAACAAGCACGTGCCAGGCTCTCAGGGTAATCTTTATTTCCCCCGCTGGACATGGTAGTCCACTACTGTAACCCCATGAAAGCGACAAACTCAAAACCAAGGTTTGCTGATGAAATATTTCACATTGGGAGCAATGCTTTTATCACATCTCATGCTACTCAGAATGTTTAGATCCAAATAATCTACTCAACCTGCCAAAGGAAGCAGGATATGAGGGCGAACATAAGTCTTTTATGGCAAGAAGAAAAAACCCCAAAACCCAAAAGATAATTTCAGGAACCGTAAGAGTTTCCTGACTAGGAACAGCTCCCGGACTTCCATCAAGATGTTGTTCTGTCACGGCTGCATAACGTACAAACTACCAAACTAAAACAGAATGCCGTGTAACATAGGAAAACAGAATTTATCAGGCTTTCTGAGCTATGTGTTATACACGCCTGTTATGAACAGTTCATGCTTTGGTTTACAGCTCTTTCCAACCAGACAAAAATAGTCCGACCATGATATTTTTTTTCCCAGAAAAAGACAAACTCCTATTTTAGCTTGCTTGTCAATGGTGAGTGGGTTGAGTCATGTATAGAAATATGAAAAAATCAATATAGTTCACTGTATTGATCACTGAACAATGGCTGTTTTTTTTTAAAAAAAAAAAAAAAAAAAAAAAAAATCATCGGTCGGAGCCAACAGCCCTCTTTCCCAACATGTGTGCAAGCAGGATTACAAGGGCCAGTCGCAGTGCAGAAAGCCACGCAGGGATCTTAACCATGGGTTACTCAAAGCTGCCACCCCAGCAGTGCGAGACTTTCCATACAAGTATTAATACTGTTATCACGAATCCTTAACAGTTTCCATGGCAGGACAAACACCACCGTGCTACCACTGAACAAACAAAGATTGTACCAGGTCTCAGATCATTTCCTGTCTAGGCAAAAGAAGAAAAGAGAATAGGAGCATATGGCAAGCACAGGGCAGGTGATGATCTCACCATAGATCTCATTAACACTTTTTCCTCCCTTACCTTGGGGAACTGCTGTGACAAAAGTAAATATTATGGAGAAATCTGAAGAAGGACATCAAATCATGGCCTCTGACGCTGTTTTGGGGAAGTAATTTGCTGCCACGGATGTCACCATGGGAGTAAGTACAAGGAAGGCGGTTTGAAAATTTGTTCAGTGGACAACAGAAGCGATCATTAATGGCTCAGAAGTACAAAGTAATATTTTAATGTTTACTGATATTTTGCCAGTTAATGTCTCCACAGCAATAAAATTGAGTACCAAGCCTAAATGATGCTCCAAGCCTTTGGACCCAAAGACACCTACAAAATAGGCTGAGTAAACAACGTTTAGCTCAAATAGAAAACTGAATATGACTACATTTTTTCTTAAGGAACAATTCATTTTGCGATGTGACAAAAAAAAACAAAACACAAAGAAATAGAGAGGTTTGTATAAGGAAAGCAAGACTGTCCAAAATGAAAATCAGTTCATTGTACAACTAGTATAAAAGCAGGTGAATTTTGGCAGAGGGAGAAATACATAGCACTCTCTTGTCACCATACTGCAATTGTTCCTGTGTATACTGTTAGTATGTTTCCACTAAACAAAAATTTAAGAGCATGATTATAACACTTTTTTGAAGTCTGGGCAGCTGTACTGCAGAGCTCTTTCTTCAGGGATTTTCGGTACAAAAATACCCTAACAGATGTCATTTTGGTATCACATCGATGCGCATGAGAGAAAGCAGGATGACATGTGATGTTCAGCTGCTATTTGCTTATCATTGGGCTTTATAGCTATATGTTTCTATTTAAAGGAAGAAAATGTGCTACCTTATGGCTTTATTTTAGGATTGCTGAACTGTGATTATACCCACACAAATCCACCCACAAAGGAAAACGCAAGTTTTGTGAGAAGTAATGTCACACCTAGTGAATATAACATATTTTTCAGGCAAACTAGACACAACTAGAGAAGAGAATGTGTTTTCATTCTGCCCTTTATGTGTAGTTTCATTTAAATCCCATGAATATTCAAAATCTCAACATATAAGAGTGAAAGACACGTATTTTTTTTAACCAGGTAAGTGAGGATGACAGAGAAGCTAGTAAGTTCCACATGGACATTGTATATTCTTCTCCTGCTAGAAGATTTTGCTTTAAAAGTATCTTTCAAGGTTTATCAATTTTTTTTAAAATAACTAACTCCTGACACCCTTTGTAGACTATGCCCTGGTCTGATGAACCTTCCAGGATACTTTTCTTTACCACTTCGACCACTATAGCAATTCCTTACACCGAGCTACTTGATACAGCTGATGTAGGTTTCTCACTGCTATTTTCTTTCACTTCTCCTTTAATTTATAATCTGCAAAACATCTTCCAGTTCTACACAAGCACCCCATCTTGGGGAAGAAAGGAGGACGTGAGAGCATGAAAGCGATGCTGGCCCTGCCTTTCACAGCTGACCCCCAGATCTGAATCAAGATTTCAGGATGCGGCCGTTCGAGCCAGGAATTGGCCACGCCACTTGGAGGGCCACCTCTCCAGTGTGACACTACAGACAGTCTGAATTAGCTGTCATGACCTAGAGGAGTCTCAGAAAGGTGACAGTCACCAACAGATGAAATTGTGCAGCTTGACAACACAGTACCATCAGCAGAAAAAAGTGGACTTGCTGTTCACAGTCTCCCACTGTGGCTTATGTGTATTGAAACCCTCTTCCCACACAGAGTTTTTAGACCTTTTCCCTGAACTCCAGCTCTCTTACGAAGTGGAAATCCTAGCTAGAACTAGACACAGTCTCTTCTTCCTACAATTGAACAACTTAAGAGTCTGCAAGCATCCTGGAGAGCCAGTATCCAAGCACCTGTCAAAGGAAAAGGTGCACGCCACAACAATTTTATTTTTAAACTGAATTTGCCTGCTAAATTAATCAGTAAGATAACAAATGCTGGTATTCAAATTTATTATCAAAGTCCAGAGTCACACCTTTCTTAATATGGAAATTAGAGTCTGTTTCTGTTACTGTTTGAGTCAGCAAACTCAAAAAGCAGTTCTGGCTTTTTAGAAAGGCTGGAAATATTAATTACTGAAAAAAAATAACATTCTATAGAACAGAGAAATGTTTTAGCACATCTGAGATTTGACAAAACAGTGTCAAACCAGGTTACTTCAAATCCTGTGCCAAATTGTCTATGAATTAAAGAAGGGTCACTGCCTAAAATAATCAGAGTCCAGTCCAATGCTGCGCTTAAACCTGTTTCTGACAGTGAGCAGAAAAGTAGCCTGAACTAAGACTAGAAAAGAGCTGGCATAGAAATCAGCATAGTGGTTCACAGCAGTGATTGATTTATTTATTATTTTTTTATTTTATACTTCAGTACTCTTTTTCATAAAAGGAAGGCCCAGATGTTTGAAAGTTCAAACCTCCACACTTCAAACATATAAGCACACATGTAAGAAGTATGTGGTTAAGACCTGGATAAGTAACATTTCCCATTTTTTAATGTTGGTTTGTTGTTCTTTTTTTAATTACATGTGGTGCTAACTGTATTACTTCGTACAGAAAGAGGATTTTGCTCTTTGGAACTTTGCCGTGCTGGACTTTTTGTTACGGTTTAGTTTGGTCGTTTTACTCTTTCAGTTTTGTGGTATGGGATTGCTCCATTACTCCGCCATCTGACTGCAACTAGTTGTCAGTTATAAAGGAATAACAGACATAAAGATGACGGACACGGCTGAATATGGGTGGCAGCAAACCTCCGAAGCAGCAGTCTACTGGTCTAATGAGCACCCATGTAACACAGAAGTGCCTTCCATAAATAATTCTCTCTGAAGATACACTGTTTTCAGGACCACTGTACATTTCAAAGCACTAAAGAGGCAAGAGAGATTCCCCTCAGAGCACATTTTGTATGTTAGGTGTATCTTTCTGTCAAATATAAGAAATTAAGATTTCACTTTGGCATCAATATTCTATGCCTGGAGATACTGGATACTGAACGTGCCACATTTCGCTGGCACGAATTCCTAATGCTATTTTTTTCTTGCACAAACCCTGCTGTAGGTAATTTCACAGAATTATTCTGAAAGCAGAGTACTTGGTAGCAGACCAAGCTAAACTCCACTTTCTTCAGAGGGCCTGTTCAATGCAAGTTTCTACACTGTCACACTAGTGACAGCCATTTAAGGATCCTGACAACTTTGTCCCCCTGCTATGCAGGGGAGGCGAGATGTGGGATTTGGGTTCTGCTCTACTCTCTGTTACATGGTGCACTTCAATGGCCTTTAAGAGGATTTGCACCATACCTTAGTTTTTCAGAGTCATGAACACCTACATACAGCAGAGAGAAGACAGAATTTATTCATATACACCCCATAGTATAGAATCATAGAATCTTCATGGTTGGAAAGGACCTTTGAGATCATCGAGTCCAACCATACACACACCAAAAAAAACCCCTATAATCTCTGCCACTAGAGCATGCCCTGAAGTGTCACATCTAGACGTTTCTTAAACACCTCTAGGGATGGTGACTCAACCACCTCCCTGGGCAGGCTGTTCCAGTGCCTGACCACTCTTTCAGTAAAGTAATTCTTCCTAATATCTAACCTAAACCTCCCCTGCCGCAACTTCAGACCATTTCCTCTGGTCCTGTCATTGTTCACCTGGGAGAAGAGGCCAACACCCACCTCTCTCCAACCTCCTTTCAGGTAGTTGTAGAGGGCAATGAGGTCCCCCCTCAGCCTCCTCTTCTCCAAGCTAAACATGCCCAGCTCCCTCAGCCTCTCCTCATACGACCTGGTCTCCAGACCCCTCACCAGCCTGGTAGCTCTCCTCTGGACACGCTTCAGCACTTCTATGTCCCTCTTGTACAGAGGGGCCCAGAACTGAACACAGTACTTGAGGTGAGGCCTCACCAGTGCCGAGTACAGAGGCATGATGGTTATATATACCATATATGGTTATATATGGTTATCTACCAGAAAAGCAAAGATTTAGACACTAGGAAGAGAACCTATGACTTGTTACCACCATGCCTAGCGTACTACACCTAATTTGCCCTTAAATCTCTCCACTGGATCTATGCATTGCAGAAACTATCCACAAAGCAATGAAATAAGTATGGGACAGTTCAGCAAGTCAAAAGCATCCTTATCAAGGTTTACACAGTAGCTATAAATCCTTCTTTACATCACAGTGCACACAAACTTTATTTCACGTCATAACGGGCTTGAAGCGGGTATAGAAAAATATGCTTTTTCTCCTTTAAAAATTGTAAGGCTATGGTATTATAATTATTTTCACCAGCCATTTCACGTATTTACGGTGTTGCATTAAGACAAAGTATGTTTCTTCCAAGAACTTCCAAGCACTCGTCTTCCTTCAGAAACACTTGTGGGTTTTTAATTTATCTTACCCTTTTACAGACAGTTAGAAACAGAAGAGAAAAAGAAGCATATTTAAACTACTAACTTGGAGCAGAAGCAAAGAACACACCTTAAAAAAATTCTTAATACGAAGAAAATATTTAATACATGCTAAGATTTTCCACTGGAAATCACTGGGGAAATACAAACGCTGCTGTGCTCCTGTAGCACTTACATGTCCTTCAGTCTGGGGAACGGGAGGCCAGGATTTCCTGAGGTTGAAATACAATGCAGAAGATAACCACATTGGACTTTTTCCACCAAGTCAAGTTAAGTCCAGAAGTTATTGCAGACTTAAGGCCTACAATGGTCTACAAAGGGTCTACAAGAAAGCTGGTGAGGGACTTTTTAGGATGTCAGGTACTGGTAGGACTAGAGGGAATGGATTAAAACTAGAGATGGGTCGATTCAGACTGGAAGTTAGGAAGAAGTTCTTCACCATGAGGGTGGTGAGACACTGGAACAGGTTGCCCAGAGAGGTGGTGGAAGCCCCATCCCTGGAAGTGCTCAAGGCCAGGCTGGATGTGGCTCTGAGCAACCTGGTCTAGTGGGTGATGTCCCCGCCCATGGCGGGGGGGGGCCGAACTAGATGATCTTTGAGGTCCCTTCCAACCCTAACAATTCTATGATTCTATGATTCTACTTCAGGGCGAGTTAAGCTAAGCTGCTGTAACAGGTCGATTAATAAAGGCAATTATAGAGAAGAATACCAAACCGGTATAAGCTACCCCAGGCAGACAATAAGATGAAATAAGAAATAACATACCATGTCAGCCTCTGAAAGGCGTGAGTTCAATTCTGCTGCGAGGCTCGTGAGCGAACAAAGGGAGTATCTGACAGCATCGCAGCGGCTGGAAAACAGCGCTTTGAAATTCATTCACTTACCCAGAAGGCTATTCCATGATTCAAGCTGATGTTTTTGAGAACAGCAAAGAAATACTTTGAAGAAATCGGAGGTCCTCTGAAGTAAAGGGGGAGGGAAAAGGAAGTTACACTGCACGGGACCCAGAAAGAGGGAGGACAACAGGCAGAAGGTGCGAACCCGGCAGCCTGCGCTCAAACAGTGCTCTCTTCTGGAGACAGAGAATTAGAGGTGCCAGGTGCTGAGCAACCCGGCCACATGGCCCTCAAGCGAGCGGTGCCTCAGCGCTGCATGTTGCCAGTCCAGTCCCAGTGCCACCCACAGACTCGATGACAGGCAGCACCAGGCCACAAAGTTAATGTTTCCATGACCTCGTTGTAACCTAGTGACTGTGCCATCAGCTTTCCAACACCATTCACCCTGCGAGATCACACCACCTGGAGCATCCTGCTGTTTCCACGTCATCTAAAGTTGCAAAGAATTGTTATTAAAGTTGTTATTACATTGTAATTAAAAGAAAAAAAACAAAAAGGGGCGGGGGGGGGGGAAGTCTTCACTGGTTTATCATGCTGCAGACCTAACAAGACGGACAAGCAGTTGCCTAAGAACAAACAAGGAGGGAACACTTCTAGGAATTTGCTCATATTTGTTTTCATAATTTAATTTTCTACCTTGAATATTGCTAGATGTTTTTCCTGTCTTTTTTTTACATGACTATTTTCATATTTCATGTTCTCACCTTTTTCTCATAAACCATCTCCTCACTATTAAGTTTACACAAGTTTATTACTTTCTCTCTGATTAGATATTCAACACTGAAAAGTAGTTTCCATATGTGACTTCACCATCCTCACCCTTTGGTTTCCATCCATCCACCCTGCAAAAGATCCCATTTGGCACAGTAATCAGCATCTATTCACTGAAGACCTGTTGGACACTCAAGACAGCAGCAGCTATGTCTCACAAGCTACTGCCAAACTAATACATTTACATTTATTCTCTTTACGGCCTTGGCAAGTGGTAAAGTATAACTCATGCTTAGCCTCCCAGGGGACCATAATGTTGTGGCTTTTTAAAGTGCTAGGAACTGATGGAACATCACACGCATTGGGACAATGATAGGAAATGTATTGTCCCAGTTTATGTGTCAAAGGGTGAAATTATTCTAGCTGATACCTCTACAGGCTTAGTGCTTTAAAATTACACATTGCTCTTTCTGAACCATTTTTAACTTTCCTCTCTTACATTTTTACATTATATCCATCATCACAGTATTCCTACCCCTGAAAAAAAATCCTGCAACCAACTTCTAGTTCCACTTAAGCAGCTGTGCAGTGCGTAACTGTTTGTACAAAAGCCAGCTCGTTTTTCCATTGTTGTGTTGACTTTACTACCCAGGAACAATGCATCCATCTTTATTATAAGCAGAATAAATTCGAATTAAGGAAAATGGATCCTTAATAGTGATGTTTTCGTCCATAATATGGACCAAAATTATGTTTCAATTACAGACCACTCTCAAAAGTCAAATTAATCAAAAAATCATCTACACTGCAATTTCACTTTTACTAGAATTATGAAGAGTTTTGCCCAGTTCTTTCTCTTCTGATCATTCTAAAAATGATAATGCTTAATAATTAACTAAAAACACTTCTTAATTCATTTCTTGCATTCCATTTATCAGCGAAATGTAGTACCAGAGAGTCTCTCTATAAACACTGCTTATGATTCCTGGTTCCTGAGGAAATCCCACAGGTTTCAAACCATAGTTATGATACTATGACAACATTACGAGTTGACACGACAAATACAGTTCAGCGCTTATGTGGGAAAAATCAAACGGTCAGGAATTTCCTTCTAGAAAGGAGTTCTGATTAAAAAAAAAACACACACAAAAAAATACAATAACAACACAGAAAAGGAAGGAACGTTTAGAATTATAGTTAAGTTTCACATTAATTTCCAAAGTTTTCCTTGAAGGAAAAAAAAAAAAACATGAACTAAATCATAGAAAGTATAATTATATTCAATTTCACTACTTTAATAACTTCCATTTATTTTAGTTATTAGGAAAATGTGAAAAAATCCATTTTAAGACATTTAATAATGTAGTGGCGTCAACAAGACAATGAGAACAGTCAACACCAGCTTTGTGATATCAGCTACGAACATTATTTCATACAAAAAATATCAAGGAAAACTTAATAACAGCACTTCAATAACATCATCAGCATCGACAAAGCAAGATGTTTCCACAAAGAAGATTTCTTTGTTTGCCTATTTCCACAGAATACCTGGATATTACAATACCCCCAATCCCATTGGGAATGAATGCCTCACATTGTTAAAGATCCTCTCTTTCCAAGGGTGCCAACCTCCAGATTATTAGGAAACACAATAAAGTCATATCTGTCCTCGTTAAAAATTCTGTGACATTGCCTTCATGAATGGATTGTTTATCCTGTCCCTCTCCCCAGATTTCAATTTCAACAAGCATACTGCATGAGGAAATCTTGTAAATGGAGGTGTGACAGCAGCATGGACAAGTTTAACCTACCAAAGTGGATGAACAACAGTGATGGAGATGCAGGTTTACAGGCTACACAGGCTAGCAATACAAATTAGCACCCAAAAATCTTAGTCATCTCAAAACACCCTCAGGAAAAGCTCTATTAACATAGAGGAAACCCCTCTACTAACATATTTTTATCAACACCATTGAATTCAGACACTTGAATAAACCAAGTATAAGTTTACTTTCTCATACAACTGCACTTTTAGTTAATTGGTAGACACCTTATGAAGGGATGGGCCCATGCCTATCTTTTCAGAATAAATTTGTCCTTCGCACATATATAAGTAATTAAATTGTCTTTGAATATCGTCTTAACTCTTCAGCAATTTTCGAGTCTGTTCAAGTCTTGGTAAATAGGCTTGCCATGATCCTTCAGAGTAAACACTACTGAACAAATCTCACAACATGGACGGATCTTTTTAACTGGCATCAAAACACTTCTTTCTCTTTTGATATAGCCTACAGAAAATCCTTCCTAGAATAGCGGGCACTCAGCAAACATTTTCTGCTACTGCATTATGACTGTTCACATAGCAACACACTAACACTCTTGGGAGAATTTTGTTTCTTTTTGTCTAAAGAGCTTTCACAGACTTTAACATTAGGTAGATTCTTTTATTTCTTTTCTCTATTTGTAGAGAAATAAATAAAACAGTTATTCAAGATGCACCATATGCCTCTAACGTATCTGCTCTTACCCCTTCAATACATGAGAAAGTTTTAGAAAGTTACCTTTGATATTTTTGTTCCCATTCTCTAAGACCACTTCCTTTTTAAAGTTATTTATGTTTTTCCCCTTTGAAATTACTGAACAGCAAACAAAGCAAGCTCTTGACTTGAACACAGTTTGGGCTTAGTAGATCCTAAAGGCTTTTGAGCCCAATGTGAACGCTTGAAATCCTGTTTTCTGAGGGTATCATTCATTCTGCCACCTACCAATGGTGTTCTGGTTTGCCTTAATCCTCTGGTGAGACAGGACCACTGTGTCTGCAGAGTTACAGATACCGGCCTCGCTCTTGGAAGTCGAGCAAGCAGGCTGACCTGAAAAACCTCCCCTGAGCACACTGTAATTTTTACAGAGTTGCCATAAAGTTAAAAAGATCTTTTTCTATAACATACAATAACACTTGAAGTTTTGAAGGATGGGTCAACATACGCCAGGAAATCACCTGCAAAAAGACTTAATAAACAACTGGAGAATTTTGATAAACCAAGAATGGCAAACTGAGACATGAATTTCAACAATACTTTCATGCTTAGATCTCCGATTAGTAGTTGGGTAATTTTACATGATTATTCATTCTTATTAAAACTTATTTAACCAAATCTTCCTCCTAGGTGAAACCTTGCCACTATAGAATGAAGACCTGTCCCAGAGGCTTGACTGATCCAGGAAATCAAGGAATACAAATAAAAGAGACAAGATTTGTGATTTTTCATATTTCAAAGTCCAAAAAATACATTTTTGTTTTGTGAGGATTTGAAAATAAAAAGTAGCTTTGGAAAGGGTTTCTTGCTTGTTTGTTTTTTGGTGTTTGTGGTGTGTTGTTTTTTTTTTAATTCCCCCAAGAGCTTAGCAAAACCGATTGTTTTTCAAAGTAGTCTGAAATTATAATTGCTACTAGGGATAGCCAAGGAAACAGGAAAGAAAAATCAATCGGAGTATCAATTTTGCACACACTGCAGACCATTAAAGCTTTGCTAATAATATCAGGAAAGGCAGAACATCACAAATTAGCTATATTACTGACTAGAAACAAGGGAGGAGCATGAGCTTTGTGTATTGTATCTGTTGTTAAACTGTGTACACTGTTTTGACATAAAACAACCTACAACACAAGATCAAGCATAATTGTATGCTAATTTATATCAGTATATTATCTTCAGATGATCTGGGATTCATTCGCTTATCAAACAGAAGAATTAACAAAATCTCAAAATCACTGGCTGCTCCTTGTCCTGTCCTGCCCTGCCCAGAGAAGGGCAACCAAGTTGGTGAAGGGTAGAGCACAAGTCTGAGGAGGGTTTGAAGGATAAACCTCCAGGGTTTAGCCTGGAGAAAAGGAGGCTGAGGGGAGACCTTATTGCTCTCTACAACTCCCTGAAAGGAGGTTGTAGCGAGGTGGGGGTCGGTCTCTTTTCCCACGCAACAAGTGATCGGTCAAGAGGAAATGGCCTCAAGTTGTGCCAGGGGAGGTTTAGATTGGATACAAGGAAAAATTTCTTCACTGAAAGGACTGTCAAGCATTGGAACAGGCTGCCCAGGGAAGAGGTTGAGTCACCAACCCTGGAGGTATGTAGATGTGGTGCTGAGGGACATGGTTTAGTGGTGGACTTGGCAGTGTTAGGTTAACAGTTGGACTTGGTTTAAAGGTGTTTTCCAACCTAAGTGATTCTATGATTCTGTGATAATAATTCAGAAGTCTCCATGAGACTTCACTGCTGTGGCCGATGAATGCCATCAGTGCTAGCTGAAGAATGTTAAAATTGAGTATTTACCATCCTTCTTTTCACATTTAATGTCATTGCTTTATGAAAAGGTAATTGCAGCATGAATATGAAGGCCTGGAAATTTTACCAAATATCTAGTTTTTAATGTGGAATCCTATCTAAGATAAGGACTAGCATAAGTTTTTACTAAATTTACTTTCTCATCTTGAGTATTCAATGAGCTTTAAAGGTCAGATCGGCAATTACCACACTGACCAGTGCACCTTCACTTCCACATTGATAAGCTTTTGCTACAGCTCCCAAGAAACAGAACCTCTACACAGCCAATGATTGAGAGATCTGAATTTTTCCTTTCTACAAGGACCTTTTGGAAGATTTTTGATATAAAATGTATATGTACACATCAATATACACATGCAATCATGTATGATTTTAACTGATTATAAGTTATTTCATGTTAATAATGGCTTATGAAGGCACACGTAGCCCACCCTCTTGTCTCACATCCATAGTACTTAACAGTGTAGGTAATACATTAAAGTCTGGATCCCTTGACGTCACTGGCAAAGCTTCAGTGGACTTCATTGTGTGCAGAACTGAAACCCATATAGATTTTCATGACATTTAGTTTTGACTGCTTTACTGGAAGATGCATCCATCACTGCAAACCAGTTAATGGGAAAGCTGGAAGAAATAACCCTTGACATACATTTCTTGAAATGCACTCAATGGGCTTCTGATAAACTGTTTCAAAAATTAAACATGGTACCCAATTTGCCAGGTAAACACAAAGAGAAATTATGCTGCATTAATCTCAATGGTTTTTTACACAACAGAGAGTAACACAGGGGCAACCAAAGGGAAACTAACAGAAAAGGATGATGACCGCATTGCAATCAGCCTATCCCTCACCTAAAGCAATCGGAGAGAAAAGTTTGATCCACACTCCTGTTGAGTCTGCTCATGAAAATCTCAAAAACCAAATCAGCATTTCTCTATAAAAATATTAATGGTGAAAATATCACAATATTTCATTTGCTTCCTTCCCCTCCTATAGACTAGGCAAGACCCTGTACACTTACTGCCTCTTGTACTCCCAGGCTCTTACTCTCAGTGGTTTCTGTTCAGACACTAACAGCAACGACAAATCCCAGTTTATCACAGACAGCAGCAACCACCAGCTGAACCACTGATGTCATTATTTGTCTATTCCTTTTATGTATCTAAATGTAAACATGATTTCCATCTCCGTTCAAAGTTTTGAAAGGGACATTTAATGACAGAGCTATAAATGGCACAGAAGGATCCTTGCCTGTGGTTTCTCCCTGGCATTTTTAATGTACATTTCCTTTTACAGCCACAGCTGCTTCAATTTTCCTGAGATTCTGCTGGAGATCCTCCTACAGAAAGGGCAAGTTCTGCTCTAAACCACAATGTTAAAAACAGATTGCTGACTAACGTGCCATGTTCTTGTTGTAAATTACAGCTACAGCTTCCCTCTAGATAGTATAATCTTGATACACGCTATAATGCAGCCTTAAGGCTGGAGAAAACTGAATCTCTACAGAATCTGCAGCAAAACCACATTTTCTGAAGTCTCTTCTGTTTCCTCCCCTGTTTCGCCTTTGCTGTATTTTGAGAGGCTGCTTTTAAAAGGCAACTGCAATGATAAAGAAAAAAAAATGCGGAAAAAAAGAGATAGTGAAAAGAAAGGAGGAGGAAGAAAGGAAAGAGAAGAATGTTTTAAATGAATCCCTGTATGAAAAAAAAATATGCGGTTCACAGCCTTCCAGGATGCAATGAGCTTAAATTAGAACTGGGAGCTCATAAAGGTTTCAACCCACATTTTTTTATACCAGCAATAGGGTAAGGGCCATCTAACTCAATGTCCATGTAATTGATTTTAATAGAATAGTCTGTGAAGTGCTCCCAGATGACAGGCACCAGCAATAAGCAAACTGTAAGTTGTTCAGCTCTGGATGCTCACCTGTTCTTTGCAAAATACAGCTCTCTTCCTAACTCTGGTTAGGGGAATGATGCTCAAGGTCCTGACTCACACCAATCTACTTTATGCTGAAAAAAACCACGAGACCTGCGATATAGCAATTTAAAGTAAATATTGCCACAAAGCAAATAAGGAACTTATAGAGACACCATGCTCTACTCTAGCCAGTACTTACAGAGTGCATGAATAAGAGCAGAAGACAATGCCTCATTGCCCTAACGTGATTAGAGAGGACACTAAAGAACCCTATGCAGGACCTGCAACAGGAGACTCTACCTCCTCCAGCCATGACAAATTCATATTTTTGGTTTAGACTATCCTAATCCCTTCAGGTCCTGAAACGAAAAATGGATTGGACTGCACTAATATCTCCAGTTTCTGTGGTGTTTGGGCAACACAGCCATCAAAGGATTCCCTCTCACAGATTCCTGCAAGCTATGCAAGCACTCTTGCTCCAGGGTCCCAGAGGGTGAACTGCGGGAGAGGCAGAACAAATACCTTTCTCAAAGTTGCAGAGGAAGTCAGAGATGTAGACGGGCACTAAATCTTTGTCAAGTCTTAGAATAATACCTAAGCACTCCAGAGTGACCTTATATAGTGATTTCAATGGGACTACTGGAATAGCACTGGAATGCCATCCAAAGGTGCAATTCACCTGGGATGAAGTTTACAAAGCATAAATCTAATAGCAGCTCTGTTTACATTTAAACTGAGCATTTCTGGAGCCTTTTATTGATTCTTTATACATTGATTTCGCCTTCTGATGAGTCAGCTGCTTCTAACTACAGTTTTCCGAAATTGCCCCCACAATATGGGATTATATTATATATATGGGAATATATATATATGGGATTAAAGTAACCCAGTCAATACAGAAAATGTATTGCTAAAATAGATTTATTGGATCTACAGATCTATGGCAATGGTACTGTGAGAAGAACTTGTCATTAGCCATTTATAGCTGCTTATATCAAATGCATATTTCCACATCATTAGTTTTCAAGGCTACCAGTAAAATACATGATAAATTGATCAGTGTTCATTCCACTTCACATTAACATTAAATTTAAAGAATTGGGTTGAACACTCCAGACAAAAAAGCCTAGTTGCAACTATTTCCATTTCAAACAATACAAGACATCAGACTTTGTAACTCAGTATGATGTTAAGTAGCTCAAACACTATTCCAGATGGTATTGTTTCTCGATTTGATCCTCTTTCCTCACACCAAAATAACCTGTGAATAGTTTAATCAGCTGCAGTAGGCTCATTTAAGTGCTATGGAAATGCTGCAAGAATGGAAGTGGGATTGTTCAGTCTGGAGAAGAGAAGGGTCCCGGGATACCTTATAGTGGCCTTTCAGTACCTGAAGGGGGCCCACAAGAAAGTTGGGAAGGGACTGTTTGCAAGGGCATGTAGCGATAGGACAAGGGGCAATGGCTTTAAACTACAGCAGGGTAGGTTTAGATGAGACATTAGGAAGAAGTTCTTTACAATGAGGGTGGTGAGACACTGGAACAGGTTGCCCAGAGAGGTGGCGGAGGCCCCATCCCTGGAGACATTCAAGGCCAGGCTTGATGAGGCTCTGAGCAACCTGATCTAGTTGAAGATGTCCCTGCTTACTGCAGGGGGGTTGGACTAGATGACCTTTAAAGGTCCCTTCCAAACCTAACAGATTCTATGATTCCATCCTTGGAAATGAACGAAATGAAGTTTAAAAAAAAAGTTCATTCCCAGACCATAAATATTGATATGTCGAATTTCAGTATCTGGAGGACTGAAACAAACCAAATAATGTGAAGGCATGAAGTAGCGTCTGGCCAAAATAGGCGGCTCCAGAAATTAAGCTTTTAAGTATAAATAATTTTCAAGAAAGTACAACTTCTGATTATAAAACTGGAAACCAACAATTATGGCTTTGCCTACATTGCTAAGGGCACCCAGGAGACCTCTTGTGCCATGTGGCGTTGGTGGCTTACACCCTCGCTCCTCAGGGCTGGTCCCTTCTGATCATCCCCGTGGTTGGACAAGGCTGCGATGGGCCCCACCAGCTGTCTTTAAGAAGTAATTACTTGTGGGTTTACCTAGTTCAAAGCGCCTGCAATCACGTGAGGGGTGTGTCACAGCCTCTCAGGCTGATTTTAATAGCAACACTATGAAAGCGTGTAGCATACCCTGGGCGTGTTGTGAGAGTGGGCAGATGTATGTGATGCTGCGAGACATGGCGAGGTAGCACTGGAAGACTGCTCAGGGATAAGAGCAGCAAACAGTGCTGCGGCGGTCCTGTCCATATCCCCGTGAGGTGGGTTTAGGGGTGAATTCATCCCCAAAACTGCACCCAAGCTTTTTCTCAGAGAGAACTGCATGACCAGCTTCAAGAAACACATCAGGGAGCAAACTGACTTGCAAACAAGCAACTGGGGCTTGAGAGTGGGCTGGGGAGATAAGTTATTTGGCTTTCTTCATGTGCCCTATATTCATTCTGACAGAGTTAAAACAGAACTAAGCTGTAAAAACATTAAGCATCAAATATAATAATTCTAAAGCTATTTAAAGGAGCTAGAAAATCCACAGCTATGTATTTCTTGGGTCTTGCATTTGAAGGGAAATTATGTGAAGAATTTCTTTTGGCATCAAAGTGGGAGTTCCGGAATAAAAGCCTTAAACCTAAAGATTTGTGAAATACATCCCAAGCCTTCATTTCATTTTATTATTGTACTACAGAGTACACCACCAATATCCCATGAACTTCTGTGGACAAGTGTTACACAGCTGCAGAACGCCATGATGAACGCTCTTCATCGGTAACTTCAGAACATGGGTAACTTGAGAATGCAAAAATGCTTCCATTCCTATGCTTTCATAGCGTTTATCATCAAGATTTAACTTCAAATACTATTAAGTCTGTCCAGGAGAACAAAGCCTCCAGCTGCTGTTCCCCCCAGTCACTTTTCCTATGATGCTCAGCCGCAGACAAACCTCTACATGGGAATTCACGGGCTCAGACAGGAACGTTTTCTGGCTATTATTTGGTCACTCTTTAACCATCCATCTCTGTCTGGGGAAAAACTCTTGAGAATTATTAAGTATCATGATAATAACTATCAAAGAAAAAAAATAGTGAAAATTTATGAGCCTCTGAGGAATGTCAGCACTGTCATGTAAGCTCCTTTGGAAGATAACTCCCACTCCAGAGTGGTATTAAGAAAAGCAGATGAAGACTCACAGCTATAAATAGATCAAAGATAAGGTTTATCTTAGTCCCCACAAACTGTCTTTCTTATCAAATACTTTGCTACAAAATATGTTTTCAATGGTATATAGCCAAACTAACAGAAAATATTTCTTCTTGAAAGCATGGACTCTGAAATAACCTAGAGGGGCTCTGTTTGGTCAGACCTTATTTTGTTCATTTAACCCTACTTTTCCTTAATACACAATACGATGAGCAACATGATCTCCTGCTTGTTCAAGGCGGTGGAGCTGCAGCTCCCAAGCAGTTTCCCAGTCTACAGTGAAAAGGCTTATTTTTGAAAAGCGAAACATGGCTGCCTCCACATACACACCTGAAGAAACATGCAAAAGTGCATGTTTGGGCAGTGAATACTTTAAATGTGTGCTGACTGAGTATAAAACAAACTCCTGAAATTCCCCGTGCCGCTGCCCAAAGCCCCGCTTCATCTCTGTACGGGCTGTGACTTTTCAGAATACTTTTCGTGCACGAGGCAGCTTTCCAAAGGCCTCTTAACTCTTGTAACTCGTCTTACGAGCACAAATCAAATCATGTTGGCCAACCCTTTCCGTAAGAGAACTGCACCTTTAAATACCACTAATGCCAGATGGTCTCGGCATATAAAGCAGCATGAGACAACATATTAATGCTACTCAAACAAGCAACTTGTGCTAGCAGCAGACCAATGAAATCAGTCTCGGGCTGCTAAGCCTCTCTGTCTCCATGGCAACATCTATTTCAGACAACTCTTCAATTTTCAAGTCAGATGAGCTTGTTGGCCCTTAAACTTCTCTATTCAGGGGGTCTTCTGTTCTTAGGTACTTTTTCACTTTGTACTGGCTACCTTTATAATACAGAACCTATTTATATCAGCTGCTCCATGGAGTATCAAGGAACACATGCTTCTCTGCTTCTGCTTATTTATAGATTTTTCCACTAAAGATTTGTACTATAAGACTTACACTAAAGATTTGTACTATATATTTCCACAATGGATTTGTTCCCCTAACTGTAACACATGGAAACCTTGCAATATAGATGTCTCTGTTGTGACTCTACCTACCATCACTGGAAGAAAAGGGAGAACTGATCCCTTCTTCATACTCCTCTGCTATCAAGGCAGATTTTTAAACAAACAGGAAAAAACGTATATCTGCAGCTGGTAAACAGAGAGAGAAAATTTTGACTTCTCCTCACCATATGTCCATTAGCATAGCTGAGTCAGCACAAATATTGGGGCTATTTGCTACTAGGAAAAATCTGACAGGAAGCAAGTAGGAACCACATCATAAAGGTAAATTAAACACTGAACCACATGCCATCTATCAAGCATATATATATATATATGTAGGGTATGTGGCATAGCCACATGATAATCTGCAGCATGGAAGACGAGAACCTAGGCACGTAGATGAGAGCCTGAGGCACAGGAGAGGATGTTCTTATCCAAAAAGACACGAACTACACGGCAGAGCCAGGAAAGAAGCCAGACATCCTTTATCACAAGACCACTTTTCCTCTCAGTGAAACAACTTCCTACAACAACGTTTAAAGTTTAAACACGTGATAGTCCAGCTCCCAACCCCACAGCTTTTTTCTCCTCTCCATCCCAGGATGTGCTGGTGTCACCAAAAAGAAAGAAGAAATTTCATTCAGAAAAGCATAAACTTAGATCACTCATTCCTCATCTGCAGGCTATTACACAATCAAAGCCACATTTAGGCCTCTTTTTTAAGAGCACACATGCAAGTTGGCTTGAGCATTAGAAATTAGAAGCCTCCTGCTTATAATGAAGATTCAGTTGTACAGCTCCCAGTGACTTCAGTTTGATCTGTTGGTGCTCAGCAGCTGGGCAAAAGGAGAAATTAACCCCCCGTCTAGTTTATATCAGTTGAAAATCTGACATGGAGAGTCAGTTTACCATAGCCATAAAGCTCCCTTTGAAGTAATGATCTTTTACACGTGTAAAAAGTTTATAGTTAGGTTGTAGACTCATCCTGATTTTGCTTGTAATTCTAAAACTGTGCTTTTATGCAATGAGCCAAAATGCAGAACCAGCCAAAACTACAAAACCTTCAGTTTAGCATCAGAAAAAAAGGTTAATTTTGAATGATAAATGTGCAAGGACTACACCATTCATAACAGTGAAAGACAGCAATGTATAACTGAACGACAATCACACCGTGGGCTCCCTTTACTTTTGAGGGACACAAAAGTAAAAGGTCATTTATATGACATGTCTCGCAGCTAGAAAGCTCACACTTTCTCAATAGCAAAAAAAAAATTTACTGGATCATTAGATTGGTGTACCAGCAAGGATGCCTTCGCCAAGAAAACAGCTCATTAAACCTTGCCCAGTCAGATGTCCCATCCGATCAAACAGTTCTTTCCAACTGGCTTTAAGGCAGAGCCACACCTAAAGGTAAGCATTCAAAATGGCACACGGCGGCTGTTCTCGCTGTAGGCAGGCCTCTGCAGCCAGAGCAGTATCTTACTTCGGTTGTAAATCAGGCAGCTCATGCCCCATGGTCGTTGACAGCTCCCCGCAAAGAATGACTATCTCAGATTGCTCCGTGGGACTTAATTTGTGAATAAACAAGGATGTCAGGTTTTGCTGATAATTCAATATGAACAACTACCAGGAAGCAGCTACTGGCTTACACAGTCATAAATGTCTCGCTTCAGAAAAAGAATGAATTAAGAATAAGTCTTTACTGCCTTCAAACCTCTCTCTTACCTGACCATTGTTGCTACACAGGCACGTTTCTAATGTATGGCCTTGCATTGACCCAAACCCCTCTGACCAATCACCCTCTTACCTGCTGCTGTCATGGGAAGACATGCCCAGTGCTGATCCGGCCAACACAACATCCATGTGCTGCAAGAAACCTCCCTCCAAAGGGAAGGACACTACGGACCAAGACCACGCTTTTAGTCTAGTGCCTTCATCCCCAACAGTGCCCCCGAAAGGAGCAAGTAAGGCGCCACAGGACAGCTATCATGTCATGGTAAATACCACCGTTTCCGTATAATATGGCAGAACCCTGATTCCAAAATCCCAAATCCCAGGAAGTCAAGCGGTTTTCTCCAGCACTGTTGTTCCACAGAGCTCCTCACCCACACAGCACCAGCTTCCAACCTTAAACCTGAGCTAACGCATGCAGATCTACGGCAGCCCAAAGAGCTCAGATTGCTGTCACGCTGCAAAACAAATCTCCCTACCCCGCTACCATCTTACCTTTTAACTACAAAGACCCTTGGTGTCTTCGTTTAGCCTCAGCATAAAAGAAAGTAGGCTTCCAACTAACAATCTGATCCCACTGAACCCTGGCTTTTGATTTGCAACTTACTCTAAAATAAAGTATATGAAATATACGCCCTTTACTCTACTGCTCTCGATTCTACCCGTTATTTTAACTAACTGATCCAGAAGCCTTGAAGTACACACTGCAGTTTTCACTTTTCCTTCATTCCACAACATTTTAAGAGAATTCAGCTACAAACTTTCTTTCCGGTTTAATTCTCAACTCAATGGGAAAAAATAAGCAAGAGTATGTGGTAATACCCACATGAGACTTTTGTTTTAAAAGAAAACATAGACACACAAAAAAAAAAAAAGATGTGAAATGACTTTTTCTTTTTTTTTTTTTTTTAGAAGGAACATGAATTAAATAGGTATGAAGACCTAACAATATAAATTAATCTGCCGGGAAAAAAATCAGATATATATATATATCAGATATATATAAATAGTATGTTTCACAAAGCAAGCGTATAAAGCACACCAAGGTACTTCAGATGATGACACACGAAAGCTGGGATTCATCAGGACTTAACCGTAAGCTCTTGCACACGTTCCTAAGTTAGAAGCCTGCCCAATGTCGGCTCCTCTTATAGTCCGTGGAGAAAACGGATGTTTTCAGAGGGCACTGCAGCCCAGCCAAGAGGTCCACCTGCTAATCAGCGAAGAGAGATTATAGCATGTAGACTTCTGAGTCATGTACCATATTTGAAAACAAAAATTAAGTGGAATGAATACAGAATTAATTCTAAATTAGTTTTAAAACTAATAGCCTAGTAGTAACTTCATCCAACCAAAACTTCATGTTTATTAGAAAATAGGAAGACGAGTCTTGCAATTTTCACCCTCTGTGTAATTTAAAGGCTTGAGATATTGATCACTAAATTATAGAAAAATAGACAGCTTCTCCCAAATAAAGTAAATTAAGAATTAATATAATAGCAAAGTAATTTTTGGATAAATCACATGATTACAATTTACTGCCTTTAACAAAACGTCTCACAAAATCTTAGGAAATCACTGTGCTTCATATATTTCTCATCGATTCTCTGGAGTTTGCATTAATGTCACCATAATAAAACATCCCTTTAATGTCAACCAACGACAAAACAGGCTCACCTCCTGTTTTCATTGGAAACTGTTGAGGCATTCTGCGGATGTGGGAGGTGATGACAACTTTTGCCTTTAAAAGAAATTAAAGTAATCGACTCTCTGAAAGGGAGCGGGATTGTCAAAACCAGCCTGGGTCAGACCAACAACGTCTGAATGCTCTGCATACTCAGACTAATTTTAAGCCTGACAAGCAAAACAACTGCCTTCTGTACAGCCATGTTTATTCTTAATGATCACAGCCCTTTTTACTACAGCTTAGTTGCCCTTTGTGTTATTCCAGCAAATAAAAGAGAAACTTTTGACATGCAGTAGCTGGGATCTAGAGCATTTTTGCAGGTAGCACCCAGCCTCTCTCAACCCTTTTTTAAATGGTCTAACAAAAAGGGAAGTCTTTGAATACCTCAGCCAGTGAAGCAATTTGGAGAAAGGGTATTGTATCTCTAGGAAATACTGCAGAGACTGGCTAGCAGTTAGCTGTCTAACCACGCTTACTGTGAATTTCCATTGACTTCAATGGCAACGTGAGCGGCATTAATGACTCGCTGCAAATGTGATCTAAAATGCGCTTCTGTCTCCTTGACTTTCACCAGTTTTCTGAGCACATCTTTCTCTTGGTATTCTACACCTCTGGTTTTAGCTGAACATTAAAACTGAGATAGGAAGGTAGGATGAATTCAGAAATATTTTTTATTTAAGAAAGAAAAACCTATATTCAAAAAAAATGAGTGTTACCAAGTACATTCTAAAAAAAAAAAAAAAATATTAAGTTAGTCAAGGCTCTTAAAAATAAAACAGATGCTTTTAAGAAACTCGCTCAGCACATACAGCCAGCCACCTTGCTGCCAGCAAATCCTACAGCCCTCTCGAGACCTGCGCAACCTACAGAATCTGCAAAGGACACTGGACACGCCGCTCTGAACACAGGCAGCATTAAAATCGTGCTGCCAGAGACTACCCCAGCCCAAATCCTGGCTGGGAGACTCCAGGGGGACTACCCTAAGTGGCACTGTGGCCCGCAAAGGGATTTCACTGGAAAGTTAATTACAGCCTCTCAGTCTTCTGCAGAATGAGTGAAGTACAACCAGCCCCAGATTTGCACCCCCAGAAGGCGAGCCAGCAGCGCGTCCCCTGCGGCGTTTGATGGGAAAGCCAGAACGTCCTCACAAGCTCTGAAAGAAAAATCTGTTCCCTGATGCACAAAGGGAAGAAAAATCCAAATGCAGGCGGCTATGTGAATAATAGGTCCAACCGCATTTTATTCCGCGTTTTCTTTGACACATCCCTGCGGAGACACCAGCAGCTGCCCTGCTCATGCTCTGGGTTGGGCGCTGCGGGCGCTCGCTGCCCCAGGAGCGGCTCACCTTTAAAGAGGATTGCAAACGTAAGCCGTGAGGGAAGGAGAGAAGCTGAGCCTCAGCTGACAGAAAAATGTGACAGCACGATGTGGCCAGCACAGCATCTCCCGTACTCCTCATACAAAGTGCTTTGCTTGTGCCCACCCATTTACAGCCCCTACCTTTAAGCAAGACTCGGTGCACTCGCATTTAGCGGCGACCAGCCCCGTATCCCTGCCTTCAGAAAGGGAACGCTAAACAAGCGGCCATTGATAAAAACCGATGTTTGCTTAAACCTCAAGCATGCAAAAATTAGGTTTGCTCTCTAGTACCTAGAGTTAACAGTGAGCTCTTGCCGTCTTCAATTTGTGTTAATGCTCTGCAAAACTGGGAAATATTACCAGGGCCTATCAAAAGAGCTCACAAGATTTTCACTCGCCAGTTCCAAGCGCAAGGAAAAGAAGCTTTACAATATCAAGCGCAATTAGTTGTAAGTGATAAAATTAGAACGGGCACATCTGATGACGTCACTGTAGCCAAGAGACGAGTTACATGTTCTCTAACGTCACCACTGCCAGAACTCCCTGCCGCCAGCCTGGGCGCTGCCTTTGCCCATCTGAAGCAGGACAGCCCGCAAGACCCACGGGTGACACCGAGAAGTGGGTGTCCCCCCACTTCTCCTGGGCTACCCGGCTAAGGCCACGCAGCAGATTCCTGCCCACACCGGGCTGAAATCACGGCAGCCTCCCACACACTTGGTTCTTCTTGCTGCTGCTGTTTTTCAAAGAGTAGCAATTGCTTGCAGTTCTCTGGAATGGCTGCAGAGTCATTTAAATCGCAATCATTTAAAAAAAGATACTAAAAAAACCAGTCTTTTGTGCAACGGTGAAATACAAACATTACGAGCAATAATTATTTTTTTTTTCCTGTGAATTTGTAGGGTTTACTTATCGCAATTTCTTGTCACAGACAGTATTTGCTCACACGGCTGGTGCCACAGCTGAATGAGGGAGCACTTCAATGACAGAAGAAAACCCTTGGGTACGCTTTCTGTATTAGCGGGGAGATCTTGGATTTCCCCATTCATTAATATACAGGGGAGGCATGATTTTCACTTCCCTTTTAGTCATCCTTTAGTTATTTTGCAGGAGAAAATGGCTCCAAGCACTGCAAAGCTGGAGTGTGAGAAGCTGAGAGCCTGAAGTTGGGCGAGTTTTGGGGGGCCCAGTACAGGAATTGCAATCTGGGAAGCCAAGCAGCTTATTTAGGCTCAGTGCCAGCACTGACCCACCCAACCCATTTCCTCGCCGTGCCAAGAGGGGTCTTGGTTAAAGTGATGGGTCCCAGGATTAACGTAACTGAGTTGCACCTCATAAAATGGACTGAAGTCGCACCCGCGGGGTCCTGCACACGCCCCGAGTCACAACTGTGGTGCTCACCTCACACGCGGCGTGCTCCTGCCTCGCCGGCTCACCACATCTTGCTGTTGTTCGAAACTGGAAAGTCCACAGTGTGCCATTTTATAGAGAATCAGATGTCTCGCTCAACTACCAATAAACCTCTTCCTTCTATTTGAAGTATTTGTAAAGATGCTTGTGGGAGGAAGGATGAACAATAGACCCATTAAAATTGAAAAAAACCTCTTCTAAATCAAATGCTGTTTTGAAAAAACATTAAATACTTTGTCTCCAAAATGACATTATTCTGATATTTTCGGGATTTCTGTTTGCTTTGCTTTAGCATGAACAATTTGACTTAAAAGTCACAAAAATTTGCACATAATTTTGTTGTCACAAAATCTGTATTTTCATCCATCCTCTCTCCCCTCCATTGGATGCAAAAGTAATTTTCAGATCCTGTAGCTGTCACACACATAACCAGTCAATTCGTAAGCCTCACTCTGAGGATTTCTTCACAAAACCAAACACTGAAAAATAACCACTATAAAATCTTAGCAATTTATTTTCAGAAAGTAGGAGGTGAGAGAAATTTTTACCTGCAATTTTTTCATGTAAAGAGAAAAAAAAAAAAAACAACCTAGGAATCTTGAAAGTGTCAATATATTTCATTTTCAGGTTTGAAGTGAAGCGGTAATGGAGGGGACTGGTCTCGCACCCCCAAAATCAATGGTACAAATGAGTCAGAAGTGGCAGCATGCCTAAACAAGTGGCTGAACATTAACGGAGGAGGAACTGCTTTAGCCATTAATCAATTCTAAATATATTTCACTGCTGTTAAAGAATGCAATCTTGCGCCCCAAATGAGCTTAGTTATGGCAATAAAAAAAGCCTCAAGAGACCCATCCGTTGGGTGTTTGTTCAACAGAACATCAGATACCCAAAGCAAGAGCCCACTTCCTCTCTCAGGAGCAGTCAGTATTCTCCTGCACCTGAATTAAGGCAAAATGTTGTTTACTTTGTCCCAGAAAGAATCTCTGCTTTACTGTCAACTGTCCTCTGTGTTCCCTTGGTGCATCATCAACTTCCCACAATCTCTTTCTCCTCGCTTTATCTCACCTCGCCGTCTGCCATCTTCTGTCAGCTTTCCCAGACTGTATTTTCTCACGCAATCAAAGCCCCTCCAAAAGGTTTTGATTGCTTCCAGTCTGGGTTCACACCACAACTTCTACACCTAACCACTGATGCGGTCTCATCCAAGTCTTCCTCTGCCTTAACTTTCTAGTCCCCATCAATTCAAAGGTTATCTGCATGGAACAGCAGCCTCAGTATAAACCTGTTTGTTAAAGTGCAAATATCTTCAGCTCTGGGTTTTGCTTCTCCTTATTCAAGGGCTTCCTTTCCATCAGCGACTGCAGGCTCCAATCTCCCATATGGGTATGGTATTAGCCTAAAGAATCTGCTGCCACCAAAAAAAAAAAATTGCAAAATATTAGAACAAACTCTGGCACGAACCAGAAGGGACACAGAGTGGTCTTCACAGAGTGGTAGAGCGGTCTTCAAGTTTGCAGAGAAGGCAGCACGTTCTCCGAGGATTTAACGTAGGATCAGAAACTTTAGGCAGCCTCACGCTTCCGGCATTCAGCACATCCCTGGGAATTGCTCTGTGAAGGCCGTGCTCATCTTCCCAGTGACTAATCTGGGCTTCCAAGATTTGCCAAGACACTTTGTATGCTTATGCGAGAAACCAGACTGGCTCATACGGAGTCATTCTGGTTTCCAATGCAGTATCAGCACTTTAAAAAAAAAAAAAAAAACCAGCCTCATAATGTATATTTACCCCAGCAAAAGATGAGGCCTCAATGATTCGTCCTAGTTACTTCATTCACTAAGGATTTGTTCCAGCTGCTTTGGAAGTCTAAAGCACTTTTCTAAAATTTTCGTGTTTCTCTCATGCATTTTTTTGAAATATTGCACATGTATTACAAAATTATTTTCAAAGTAGCTGATATTGTAAAGTTAACATTGATTTATATGCTTACACACGGTCAAATGTATTCACACAAAGCTGCATGGCCACGCAATGCGCATGATTATGCCATGTATGCGCAGTATTTGATTTACTCAGTACAAAGCATCTTCACTCAGTACAAAGAGTCTTTATTGACGGTCTGCTGACAGTTTCCTGATTTATTTTGTCAGCAACTTGCTCACTAAGTGAATACAAACATTTTTTTTTTTGTTTTCACAGCGGCTCACTAGATAATTCAGGTACCATCCCTGCATACTCACCAGGCTTCTAGAAGCATGAGCTCTCTACAGACCATAAACCTGTAAGTCACACTGTGTATTTCATTTATACGTATACACACATATATATACATATATATTTTAAAATAAACCCTGTGACACTCAGGATATCTTGTAGAAACAGTTTATGTTCAGGACTAACAACTTCTTAACCTGTCATGAAAAAAGAAAAAATAACTACGTGCGTGGCTGTGAATCTATCACTTTTTAACAATAGATGATGATAAATCAGGTCCCGATCCTGCAAGCTGTAATCACACAGAATATCCTTATTCCTGTCGTCCTCCTGGGAATCAAGCATGGATGCTCAGAGTGAGCGAGGGTCCCCCCTCAGGTAAGAGCTGCAGAATCAGCCTTGTATTTCCTGCCAAGGCCGGTACAAGGCTCCAATTCTTTTACTGCACAGCTTAAAAAAGCTCACATAGAAAAATAAACAGCGCTACCTTTTACTACACAGTAGAAGAAAGGGCACGTTACTAAGTAGAAAACGCCTCAAATACAACCGTAGGTGCTTAGGCTCCTGAACAAAGAAGCAGGGATGTTATCAGTGCCTTTGCAATTATTTCAAGGAGCGCAGCCATAAGCAGGCATGGGCTCTGGCTGGTTGCCCTTCCTGAAAAGACCCTGAGTTTCTCTCATGCCCCACTGCAGATGGCGAAAGCTGCAGCAGCTCTCCGCTTTTTGAGAAATGCTCACTACCTCACAGAATGAAACCCAGGATTTAAAAAACAAAACAAAACAAAACAAAACAAAACAATGAATTTGTTCTGGTTCAAACCCTGGTTAATCCTCTGCAAAAAAAAAAAAAAAAAAAAACCCAGCATTTTCAGCATCCACCACTAAAGATTGCCAGGACTCATCACATTCCCTGACATGTGATTCAGACACTACAACATGTGGCATTTTCGTCTATAGGGCTGCCTTTGTGAGGGACTGAGCACGTTCTAGGAAATGCTTGATGTTCACTGTGGCTTACGTGTGGACAGAATCCATAGGAAGTTTTCTTTTCTGTAGTTTGTTATCGCTCATTGATATACAGTTGGATTCTCTTTTGCTTGGGCTCAATGACAAACCCTTTCTCACATCACTGACACCAACAGGAGAAACAGCGTGTCTGTAGGAAGAGCCACGGCCCCATCTCGGACAGCACAAAGTGCTCTTTTTCTCCCTGTTTCAGCCGGCTTGGCAGAAGTGCCAAATAAATGAACTGTAGCGACTGTCCCCTGACAGTAAAGCAAAGTCATAATAATAATTGCATATCATTCTAGCGTGCAAATTACATAGTGGCAATAGATTAATTCTGAGCTTCAGGATCACCCCTCATATCAAGATGACAACATACTACAAAGAAATTTTTCAAATTTCACTGCAATTCCTACATTTTTCATTTCAAGACAACGCTTTGCTACCTTGCCTTCCTCTTCCATCTTCCTTATGTCCAATATCCTATGACCTCTAAGTTTTATCAGTAGCCCTAGCGCAGTCGTTAAAAATGTAAGTCCCTCGAGGATACAAAGCGAGGTTATATTCAGATCATAAAGCAGAACATTAAGCACTAATTGTACAGAACAAATCCCGAGACCCACAGCAGCCGCATCTCCACCTAAAAATCACAGACTTCCAGACCTGTTCTGTAACCTACCAAGGGAAATGTGAAGACACGACTGCAGGTGGCTTATGGTTGGACCTCAGGTACTGAGCAGCTTTCAAGACTAAGCCTTTTCACATCTAGACCTAAGAGATACTATCAATTCTGCAACTGGAAACGATGAAAAATGCACACTCGTAGGCGTAAAACAAATGCACAGTGCCAATCACATCCCCTTCTATAAAAAAAGTCTCAGACCCCAGTTACACATAACCCCATATCCTCAGACGCCTGTGCGAATGCCCGCAGCGTGCCGCGGTGACAGGGTTTCCGCAGGCAGCCTGGCCGTGTCGCGCAGCTCGCACGGGCACGTTCATACCCAACGCTTTCTCCCCGACCGTCTGGTTCGTGCCAGGGAGCGGGGAGGCCAGTGCCCTCCCGGGGAGGCCACCGCCTTCCCTGTCCGCACAGCTGCGCCGGGTGCCCGCCGGCAGAGCCCAGGGGCGCCCGTTCATTCCCCGCTACCGCCGCATCTGCTGGCGTTTCACTGCAATTTTAGCGCGT
The DNA here is from genome assembly GCF_963924245.1 of Chroicocephalus ridibundus. Taxonomy (NCBI): domain Eukaryota; kingdom Metazoa; phylum Chordata; class Aves; order Charadriiformes; family Laridae; genus Chroicocephalus; species Chroicocephalus ridibundus. The sequence goes on along the minus strand of NC_086288.1, from coordinate 40,016,707 downwards.
TTCTGTACCCAACCGGGCGCCACATCCAACGGCGGCGACATGAAGCCGCTCAGCGCCGGTGCAGCCGCCCGCTGACAGCGACTACAGCGAATATTTTAGGGACAGCATCCGCCCGCTGCCGCCGCACCCCAGGCAGCAGCCCCGCTCCGCCCCGCCCCGCCTCTACCCGCCGCCAGGTGCGGGCACGGCCGCCGCCCGCCGCCCCCCTTTACCGGGCTCATGCTCGCCGGGGCGGTCGGAGACCTCGATGACCAGGAGCTCCCGGCCCTCGGCGCTGCGCCCCACCGTGTAGATCCTGCTGATGGCGGGGCACTGCAGCCAGACGGCCACCAGCGCCTCCCGCAGCTCGGCGTAGCGGTGGTACTCGAAGGAGATGCCCTCCTCGGCGCTCAGCCGCCGCCGCCGGCTGGCCGCCCCCGCCTCCGCCGGCTCCGCCGCCCGGCAGCCGGCGGCCAGCAGCCCGCACAGCGCCAGCAGCACCCGCACCGCCATCCCGCACGCCTGCCCGCGGCCCCGGCGGGAGGGAGGGAGGGAGGGAGGGATGAAGGGAGGGAGCGGGGGGCGGGCGGAGGGGCGGGGAGGGAGCGGCCGCTCCGCCCGTCTCCGCGGAGGGCGGCGGGAGGAGCCAGAGCTCCCCGCGCAGGGCGGCGGTGGGTGCGCGGCCCGGCGGAAGGCGCTGAAGCTGCTGGCATCAGCCGGTCCCCGTGTCCAGAGGGAGAAAAGCGTTGGAAGAATCCCGGGGCGCGATTTCTGCATCGCTTCGTGTCATCTGTGTGGTGAAATACTTTCGTCCTGCACGGCGTTCGTGCAGTCCCACCGAGCTAATCCACTGGCAAAAACCTAACGGAACAGATGATAGCTGCTCCACGAAAGAGTCAAACAGTATTGCTGCAGAATAATACAAACGTATTTGATTGGCCTCACGGGGAAAACTATGAACCATCATCTATAAGGTACCCCTGCTCATCATCTATAAGGTAGCTTTGCTGCATCACAGCAGGCAAAGGATAAAAAGCAAGACTTCCTTTCTGATACCGAGAATATTTAGAGAGCACATCCCACAATTGTCAATGTTCTGGTGAGGAACCATTCACAATATATCAATAAATCACAGTCTCAGATCACAGATTGCAGATACTACAGGACTTCTGAAGCACCTGTTTTTTCAAGCTGTTTCTATAGGCATAGGTGTTCAGACTACGTCAAAACGGTCTGGAAAGGACAACTGATAAAAGCAAAAGGCTAAATGCTAAAGAGCAACTTCCATATCAGGGTTTTTTTAATTATTATTAAAGGACACAAGGCTCACTGGAAAATTTTGAGAAGTTTGGAAACCACACATCCAGTTCCTCCCCCTACAAATAGAATTTTGTCCCCAATAATTTAATACATGTTTTGCGCTGATCATCTAATCTAAAAGGGTGAGCCTGTGTAACATCCCCTTCCATCACCAACTTATACTGAATCAATTTATAGGAAGATTTGTTAATAATGCTTTGTGATCCTATGGATATTTTCCCAAATTATGGGTCATCTAGTTCCAACCAAGAAGAATGGAAATAATGTCTTTTGGGAGAACATCTTCATTGCAACTTGGTGATACACCAGCTCAGAAATTCATCCGGCACCTGAAACTCGGACCTGAAAATGCTACTATGTATAAATACTTATATATCTATTTATCTGTGCATAAATACTTATATATCTATTTATCTGTATTCATCTATACTTTTCATCTTTCAGTGTCCTGACTGTCAGTCCTGGATTATTTGATGTGTGACCAAAGGTCAGCTCACCCAGACCTTACCATCTTTCAAAGCCAACTGGGTTCAGAAGCTTCTCCGCCCTGTTTAATTCCAGTTTTACAAGAACACAACCATGAGCAAAGGCACCTTCAGGGCACTTCTTAGAGCCTGGAACTCTCCATTTTTACTGCTAGAAAACTTCAGAGACGGCTATCATATGATGTCACATTAGTTCTGGAGTTGTGACAATGCAAATGCAAACTTACTCCAAGCATTTTGTAAGACTGAGATGCGCAGAGACTCCCTGATAACGTTGTTTTCTCTTACAAAGATCACCGTTCTGATTTTGGGTTACAGAAGTGCCATCCCTCTGACTTCTCTCCTCCCTAACAGCATGTACTGTATTATGAATTTGTTTATGACTTCACACTACTTTAGAAATGTGCTCTCTGTGCAATGCTCTCAAAAATGAACGGCAAATAAAGGTAGCTGACCTAGCATTCACAAGATTCACATTCTGTATCAGTTTGTTGGCTACATTCATCACAGGCTAAACATTCCTCGTTTTCTTCATCGCTTTCCCTTGCACTTTATACACAAAGCAAACAAATCTGCTGATGCTCCGATTTTAGACTTACAGTATCATTTTCTGGGAGAACTTTCTGAGCTGTCAAAAAAACCTTTGTGCATTGTAGCAACTCTCATTGGCTTCCCTTCCAATTTATTTTAGCAAAATACAATGTCACTAAAAGATACAAGTAGGCTCAAATATCATCTATTTCTTTTCATCTCTTCAAGCAGTGGATTATGATTCCACTACACAAAATTAGTCTCTCAACTAGATCCGAATGGATTTACATTAATTTCCATATTTATTAACCCCCTACCCCTAAAAAAAAAGAGAATGAGTACTTATAAAACCACATGCATGTACACATCTTGTGTAAAACAAGGCGGTTTGTATACTACCAATTTTTTCATTTTGAGTTCACATGTACTGATTTCTTTTTAATAAGGGATCAAGAAGCAATGATTAGTTTCTCAGGCAGCTTAGGAGCATTCGCAGAACTGAGCAGGAGGAATAAATCGATGACTTCCTTTCTATCCAACCCCTCCTCCTATTTTCCATAGTTCAGAGATGATGACTGTCATCACAGGCAAAGGCCAAATTTCCTTGTAATATGGAAAAATGTTTTTCACTTGCCTTAGTCTCAGAGGAATACTCTAACACCAAGGGCATTCCCAGGCTATGTGCATAACCAGGCTCCTGGGTACGGCCTCGTAAGCTAATAACACTAATTAGAGCAGGGAGCAGACCTCAAGTGCTCCCTGTCCAGAAAATGTCGTGATCAGCAGATTTCAAACCTGGCTTTACCTCTCCCTTATGTCTGTATATGACACGGAATAGTAGATTATATCTTACTAACAGACACAGCCTAAATAATTGGGTAATGGTGAAGAAAGCTTCATTGGCGTTTACAAAAATGCTTATTTATAGACAAATATATATATATATACACAAACTTATATACAACATTCATACGTATTTACATATCACTTCATTCTTTTGTCCAAAACAACTTGCTGAACGTGATTCAAATTTTCAGATACTTTTGACTTGCCTGACTCTGTCTTTTTCAGCAAATCATGATTCACTAGCAAGTATGTAATTAAATCTAAAAAAAAAAGAAGAAAAACCCCACCAAAACCAAAAAACCCTCACACTCACAGAGTTCTGCTTACAAGACTTGAGTAACTCTGCACTTTTTTAATTTGTGTGGCAAGAAAAGCAGGCTGAGGCGGCTATTTTCTTTTATAACCCTAAAAGAGAACCCTAAACCTGCGTCCACTAGGAACAATAAAAGTACATTAGGAAAAACAGAAATCCTAAAAACATTCTATGATATTTACATTACTAATAACCAAGTACTGTTAATAATGACGCCATGGAAATTCTCAGTAAACTTCTCTGGTTTATATTGGGAAAGAAGTGAGAGGTTACACTATACTGCATGGGGAAGACAGTGCTTTCTAACAGACAAATAACCAAGCAGGATGCTGAACATAATGCATAAGGGAGAAGATCATCAAGACTAAATCACTAATTGGTCTTTAAACCCTGCTCTGAGGAGGACAGGGCATCTTTGGCCTGCTAATATTCAGTTATACCACGTTTTCAAGCCTTGGAAAAATTCTGAAAGACTGCTTACGGCACATCTATTCAGAAAAAACAGCTATAGACCATGTACGTCCTAGAAGACCAGGTAAAAGCTGGTAAGGGTTTCAATCAAGAAATTCACAATAGGAATAGAATAGCTCCAATCAATTTTAATAAAGAGAGCAGTTGATCTCCGTGTTAACACATAACCAGGCAAGCAGACAGAAATAACTTGTGAGATGTAAGAACCTTTTACAAAATTTATCTGAATGCTGGTTAAATACATGTATTATACCCAGCAGCTCTGGTCACTTGAAGGTTTGTCTTCAAGACAGAAGCTTCTGCTACCAACCTCCAAAATGTCTTGAACAACTCACTGGCTCTGTTTCTTGGATGCCTGCAAAACTGGGTTGAGATATGGAAAGTTGCAGCTTTTCCAGTACCTTGAGAACAAGCATAAGAAAGAAAACACGTGAAAAAGAAAGAGAACACATGAAGAAAGGCTGAGGGATTTGGGTCTTTTTAGTCTGGAAAAAAGACGGCTGAGGGGGGATCTTATCAACACTTATAAATACTTAAAGGGTGGGTGTCAGGAGGATGGGACCAGGCTCTTTTCAGTGGTGCCCGGGGACAGGACAAGAGGTAACGGGCACAAACTTGAGCATAGGAAGTTCCACCTAAACATGAGGAGGAACTTCTTTACCCTGAGGGTGGCAGAGCACTGGAACAGGCTGCCCAGAGAGGTGGTGGAGTCTCTGTCTCTGGAGACATTCAAAACCCGCCTGGACGCGTTCCTGTGCAACCTGCTCTGGGTGCTCTGGCAGGGGGGTCGGACTAGATGATCTCCAGAGGTCCCTTCCAACCCCTACCATTCTGTGATTCTGTAAGAAAAGGCAGGTCAAAGGAAAGATAAATTAATAAATAAAGGCTGAATTTTTAAAAATCCAAAACCAGAAAAGGCAGTTACACAGGACCTTACAGAGAGGGAAAGGAAATAAAAGCACCTTCTAGTCCTGTAGTGCAAGACTGAATCTTTAATTTTTTCCACCTGGTAGATGACTCACCCAGTTACTGAAATTCAGCCTTATCAAGCATTTAATTGCTGACCGCGCTTTTGTTGTGGTGGGCATCCTAAACATGCAGCAATTCTGTGTAGAGCCTCTTCACAAACTGCAGCTTAAATTTCATACAAAATGCACCTGACTTTAGCACTTGGGCACTGCGTACCTACACAAATGGCAGTGGCTTATTTCTGCTGCTTATTTCAGGCCACAGGAGTAATCACTGCTCCCAGGGTGACATTAGGTCCCAGACACAGAGCTGCAACGCTGTTTCTGAGCAGTGTCATGGCTATACCGCCGAACACTCTCATACAGAGAAACGATCATGCAGGATCACCTTGAGATTCCGCAAAACTGGCTGACAGGGTTCTTCAGAAATGGTGAGTCATTATCCAACAGGAGCGTTCTTCTGGTCTTCCACAGGGACTGGCATTTCAAATTCTGGGGGCTAATTTATTCAGTGATTACATAAATGTGAATCAAACCTGATTAAAAAATACGGATGACAAAGAATGGTGAATAATAAGGATACAGCAGCTCTGGAATGTGATTTAGATTACTTGGTAAGTCAAGTACATTTAAATATTTCAGCGCAGAAAATTGTAAATTAGACTTAAGAGCAAGAAATATAAAACACACTCATCACAGTCCAGCAGGCAGTATTGCTAGAAGCATTGAGAGGTCACAATAGATGGGTAACCCGACTATGTTTTCCAGCGCAATGCTGCAGAACAGCTGACTTTATCTTTGAATGTTTAGACCTAAGGACAATGGTTAAGAGGAAGGATGTGATTATACCACCAAGGAGGTGTTAGAGACAACGATCCGGACACGCACTTCTGACGTCTACAGCTCAAGCAAGACATCAAAAATTCAGAGAGAAGCCTCAGAAGTAAGTTGAGAAATAGATGAAAAGCCTTACTGTGGAGGACATCATATAATCTGGTTAGCCGGTGAAAAGATACAATTGAAAAGCGATTTGATTGCTGTGTTTATTACCTTCACAGTTAGAAAGTTATAGCAAAAAACAACGACAAAAAGTTGCCGCCTTCCTGGACCTGCCAGTTTTAGGTTTCAGTGGCTGAAATTTAGCAGAAAGCTGCAGCTGGCAGAGGGAGGGAGGCAGCAGCAACGCGATGGAGATTTGGAGGCAACGAACCAGACACTGTAGTGAGCAATAAGTATCTGTAGCCAAAACGTAGGTTACAATAATATCATTTTTCAATAAAAATTAATGTTAAAAATCTATAAACATATCACACTTTTCTTTAGATTTATCTTAAAACACTCAGCAGTCATTAATTATCAATTTTGTGAAGACAATAAATGAAGTGATATAATTTACAAATATAATCATAATGTCAATTATTATTAATATACGCTGGCAAGCTGCGCTGCAGCGTAATATGAGCCTCCTTATTTAGCATTTCACATCAGCAGCAAAAAGCAGTTGATTATTTTGCAATCCTAATCTGAGCAATTTATTATACTTCTCAAGTTTCCATGGTTTTTGACACAAAACCCGAGAAATTAATTAATCACTTTCATAGGAGTTACTTGTCATAGCCTAAGGGGCAGTACAAGCTGTCATTTCCCACAGATGAGCCTTACTTAAACTAAGCTGGACTTTCAGGAAAAGATTAGGTTGTGAAAAATGTTGCTTCCCCACTTATTCCCCTATCCTACCACGTTTAAGAGTTGCATGTCTCCTTGCAAAAGAGGACAAAGGACAACAAATTGTGTAAGGTTTTGCTGTGCCTTGTCAAGAGCCAAAAATTGTCACCCGTATGTTGCTTTCATTTTTTTTTTCTGTTGCACAAAAATCTCTTAGTTTTCAGAACTACACATAACCTAAATAATCAGAGAAGTCTTATTTAATAAAGGCCTAAACCCTCAAAAAGGTAATTGCCTAACAGTTCCTGATATGCATAAGAGATACACAGTAATGAGGTAGGTGGGTTACCAGCCAGCACCAGTTCAGTAACAGATCCAAGGCTCTGCATTTGAAAAGGGGGTGGTAAAATGCAGGTCTAGCTGAGTCCCGCAGCAAAACAAGCCTGTGGTTTTCAAATGCAAGTTCCTGTGTTGAGAGAGGTATGGTGGGCACATTTTTTCAGGGGAGGGGAAAAAAAAAAAATATATATATATATAAAGCACAGCTTGCATTATTCTCTAGGGATTTGTTAAAGAAAAAGGATCAAAAGCAAGGGTGTGATCACATGCTACTCTAAGGATGTACGTAAAATAACCCAAAAAACTGAAATAGCAAAAGAAAAATATGGATTCAAATCGTGGAAAAAGAACAACAAAAAAAACAACCAGGCAAACCGGACCTAAAAAGATGGCATAAGTGTTATAGTTGAATTTAAAATAAATCAAGTCCGAAATAGATTCAATAAATATTTATTGAGGTAGGAAGGCAAAAACAGCGCTGGGCGGCCGGGGAGTCGCAGCTCCACCAAAGGCTCGCAAATTCAAGCAAGCTGAGCAGCTCTTTTTATCCTCACGGAGGTCGGGTTTCGTCATCTTCGGTACGCCCCTCCGTAGCTTCTTGCTTGAGGTAGTTTAGATAAAATGTTGGTCACAGAATCAGCTCAAAACAATACATTCTGATAACATTGTGGTTAAGCTTTTTGTCAAACAAGAGTTCCCATGTTGGTGTAGCAAGATAATATTGTGGACATGTCTCTTCTGGTAAAACAGGGAGTTCTCAAGACTGCCACAATGGGTTCGTTCCTCTTGCTTAACAGGTTCGATCAGCAAATCACCTTTAGTTACTTATTACAATCCCCCCCTTCTTTTATTTATAAGTGATTTGCTGATCAAACCTAGACAATACCTCACAAGCTGCATCTAATTCAGGATTTTCGTTTCTTTCTCGTCGGCCAGGTGGGTCTAGTTCATAAAAGACTAAATCTTCCAATTTAACTTGGAATTCTGGGGGTCCGGCTGTCACATTATACCGAACTTCCATTGAATCTTCCCATCGACCTAAGGTCCAATTGAAGGGTTGATGTTCATTTTCTAAAGTCATGGTAATCAATACCATTAATAGGATACCAGCTTTCATTTCCCCACTGTTTAGTACCTCTCTGCCTTCCTCGTCTACTCCTTTGCAGAGAGCAACGGGATATCAAGATCTTCTCGGCAGCAGCAGATAGTCTTCAGGGGAATTTTGCTGTTATCCTGTCAATAATTCCCAAGGTCTAAAGAGTTAGTTATCTCTCAAATATATTTCCACCTATGTGGTTGTTGTGCCCGTTTCCAGGCGAATCTTATAGCACACTGTCTTAAAACTCTATACCAGTCTGTTTCATATACTTCCCAAAGTTCAGGTACTGACAGTTCCCACCCACAAAATAATTTACGAATTTCCACTGGATCCTCTGGTCCCCTGGCACGTATCAAATCATTGCGACATTTCATACAGTAGGGTTGTCTCTTAAATGAAACACAGGACCAATCTCTATTACAATTTAGACATCGGCAAACAACCCAACATAAATGTCCGGAAGTAGGGTGTTTTAAGCAGGGTATTCCCCAGAGATCTCCTATTCCGGGTGATTCGGGTATCTCCGTCTCTGTTTCGCAACAAAATGGAAAAACCTGGGGAGTTCCTGTTAGTTTGTATAATCCACCCCCCCCTGTTTGGTCCGGTATCCTTTCTTCACTCCAAGGTGCAAAATATACCTTTCGTAGAGTATTTCCTGGTGGTATTTGGAACCATCGATATAAACTATCTCTTACTTCCCTTCTGGAGTGGTTCATTTACCGGTCTCGCTTTTCCGTATCTTTACTCGAAGATCTCCTGGTTCCGACGTCACAGTCCACTTCTCTGGGAAGATAGGTCCCTTAATCCTACTAGCGTGAGTCCATCCTTTTTCTGCTGTCCGTACAGCCGTATCTGTGGTAAGTAAAACAACAAAGGGTCCTTCCCAACGGGGTGTTAGGGAGGTCTCTTTCCAGGTTTTGATTAGTACCTGGTCTCCGGGCTGGATTCGGTGTATGGAAATGTCCAAGGGAGGTCTTTGTACTACCAAGCCCTTCTTTCTTAGTTCCTGTCTTCTTTTTGTAAGTTCTAAAATATATTCTGTTAAAAGTTTATCCTCGACTTTTGGGTGTTCCACTAATAACCCAAAGTCATAAGGCATTCCATACAACATTTCAAAGGGGGATATACCAGTATCTGTTCTTGGCTGAGTTCTAATGTAAAGCAAAGCCAATGGTAAACATTTAACCCAATTCATTTTTGTTTCCACCATAAGTTTGGTTAGGTGTTTCTTTATCTCCCCATTCATTCTTTCTACTTTCCCAGAACTCTGTGGGTGCCAGGGAGTATGGTATTCCCATTTTGTACCAAACAATTCAGTTGTCTCTTTAATTACTTTGGATGTGAAATGTGGACCTCGGTCTGAGTCAATTACCACAACAGTCCCATATCTTGGAATAATTTCTTCCAAAAGAATCTTAATAACTGTCTTTGCAGTAGCTCTTACCACTGGAAAGGCTTCTACAAAGTGCGTAAGGTGATCAACGAAGACCAATAAATACTGATATCTCCCCACCTTTGGCAATTCGGTAAAATCCACCTGTATTTTCTCAAAGGGTCTTTTAGCCAATTCACGACCTCCTTGAACCTTTTCCCTAAGTTGTCGTTTATTCACTTTGTGACAGGTTAAACATCCCTCTAAAATCCTTTTAGCTAGACCGTATATTCCGACACAGGCATAGTTTGTCTCAAACTGATCCACTAAAGCTTGAATTCCCCAATGAGTTTTATGGTGTAATTTATTCAGTATTCCCCGAGCTAATCCTTTTGGAAGAATTTCCCTGCCATCTGGTAGCAGCCATTTATCGCCATCTCTCTTTGCTCCAATTTGTTGTAGCTTATCCAATTCTTGGAGAGTGAAAGTTTTATCTAATTTTAGCCTTTCAGGTTCCTCTCTCAAGGTCTGAACCATTAATAATGCAGCCCGTTTTGCCTCCGCGTCGGCTAGATTGTTTCCTCTTACAGTATGGGTTAGTCCCTTCTGATGTCCTTTTACATGGACTATGGCTATCTTTAGTGGACCTCTTAATGCCTTTAAAACTTCTAAGATTAGCTTTTCATGGACTAATCCTTTTCCCTGGGTGTTAATTAAGCCTCTCTCTTCCCAAATTTTTCCAAAAGTATGTACCACCCCAAAGGTATACTTTGAATCTGTATAAATAGTTCCAACTTTATTTTCTAAGAGCTTTAATGCCCTTAGCATAGCATATAACTCACACGCTTGTGCGGACCAGGCTTTACTTAATGGTCCTGATTCTTTTATCTTAAAAGTATACCCATCCACAATAGCATAACCTGATTTCCGTTGTCCTTCAACCACTCGTGAGGAGCCGTCCACAAATAATTTTTCTCCTTCGTCTAATTCATCGTCTTCTAAGTCCTCCCTTATTTTAGTCTGCAAATTTATTAGTTGGAGGCAGTCATGTGTCAAATCTTCTTTAGGTTCTCCGTACAAAAATTGGGCAGGATTCTGAATAGAAGTGGTTTCCATTTCTAGTCGAGGGGAGTTAATTAAAATTCCCTCATATTTTAGCAGTCGACTATCTGTAAGCCACTTATCAGCCCGTTGTTGCAATACTCCTCGAATGTTATGGGGGGTGTATACTTTTAGTTCACCTCCCAAGGTGACTTTTCCAACTTCTTCCACTACTAATGCAGTGGCCACTATTGCTTGCAAGCAGGTGGGCCACCCGCGGCTTACAGGATCCAGTATTTTAGAATAATATCCTACAGGCTTTCTCTGCCCTGCCCATCCTTGGGTCAGAACCCCATAAGCTGTCCCGTTATCTACATTGATAAAGAGTTGAAAGGGTTTACGGATATCGGGTAAACTGAGGACAGGTGCTTCTACCAGATCTCTTTTTATATTTTCCCAACGATTCTCATCTTCAGGGGACCATTTTACCAACCCGTTTTTAGTTAATTTTTCGTACAAGAATTTTACTTTACTGCTGTAATTTTCTATCCACTGTCGACAATACCCTAATAATCCCAATAACTGTCTTATCTGTCTTTTATTAGTGGGAGCTGTTAGAGACAAAATTCCTCTTACTCTTTCGGGATCTAATTTCTTGTGTCCCTTTATGAGCCAATGCCCCAAATATTTTACCTCTTCTTCAGTAAACTGTAATTTGGATTTAGAGACCTTTAATCCCTTGAGGCCTAAAAAGTTCAATAATTTGATGCTCTCATTTCTGACTTCTTCTTGAGTTCTTCCAGCGATCAATAAATCATCCACGTATTGTATTAGAATTAGTCCCTGACTTAATTCATAAGATTCCAGTAACTGTTCCAGAGCTTGTCCAAACAAGTTCGGAGACTCTGTAAATCCCTGGGGCAAAACGGTCCACCGTAATTGTTGTCTTCTATGGGTCTTGGGGTTCTCCCACTCGAAAGCAAAATAGTCCCTACATTTTCCTTCTAAGGGACAAGCCCAAAAAGCATCTTTTAAATCTATAACACTATACCATTTATAATCTGGACTTAACTGATTAAGTATAGTGTGCGGGTTAGCCACCACAGGGAACCGGGTAATGGTTCGTTCATTTACGGCTCTCAGATCTTGTACTAAACGATAGGACCCATCCGGCTTCTTTACGGGCAATATGGGAGTATTGTGGGGAGACATACAGGGTTCCAAAAGCCCTTGGGCCAAAAGTCTCTCAATTACTGGCTGCAACCCTTCTCTCCCCTCTCTAGAGATGGGATACTGTTTTATCCTAATTGGCTGGTCTGGTCTTTTATGGAGACCATGATCGGTTTGATATTTAATTTTCCCACCGACCCTGGGCTATACCAAGTTTCTGGATTAATCTTGGCTTCATCTTCTGCAGTTAATAAGCATAATCTTACTTTTAATTTCTCTTGCTCTACTTCCAAATTGATTCCTAATTCCACCATCAGGTCTCGTCCCAAGAGGTTATATTCAGCTTCTGGGACCAATAAAAATGTTCCCACCCCATATTTATTTGGGGCTTCTATTGTTACATTCCTTATCAGGGGCACCTTAAAGGGTTCCCCCTTTGCACCAATTACTTGGAGTTTATCCTTTGATTCAACACATCCAGATGGTAACTTTTGGACTGTTGATCTTTCGGCACCCGAGTCCACAAGGAACTCGAACACTTCGTGCTGAGGACCCAATTTCAATTTTATCAAGGGCTCGGTAACCTTAGGGGTCCCCAGCAAATAGAGCCCCTGACCCCCCTAATCTTCCTTAAAAATCTCCTCATCCTGCCTTCTTTTCCGACAATTTCTCTGTAGATGTCCCTTCTTGCGACAATAAAAACATTCTATGTCCTGCGAACTAAATCTTCTTCTTCTCGGTTCTACTGGGCCCTTCTGGGGACTTTCTCCTCTCCTGTCCTGATTTTGTCCTTCCCTTACAGCTGCCATCAGGATTCTGGCTTGTTTCTTCTGATTTTCTTCCTCCCTTCTCACATACACCTTCTGAGCTTCTCTTAATAATTCATCTAACCCCCTTCCCTGCCAGTCTTCTACTTTCTCTAACTTTCTCCTTATATCTGTCCAAGATTTAGCTACAAATTGAGTTTTCAGCAGGGCTTGACCCACTTGGCTATCGGGGTCTAACCCGGAATATAGCTGAAAACTTTTTCTCAATCTTTCCAGCCATTCAGTGGGGGTTTCATCTTTCTTTTGTTGTTCATTAAAGGCCTTATTAATATTTTGCCCTCTGGGTACAGAATCTCTAATCCCCTGAATTATTATATCCCGGAGATCAATCATGTTATTTCTATGTGCGGGGTCTTGATTGTCCCAATTGGGCCGCTGTAAGGGCCATTTTACATCTCCGGCGGGACCATGCTGATGCCTCTGATCCCAATGCCTCATGCCTGCCGTTCTGATCATTCCTCGTTCTTCATTTGTGAACAAGATCTTTAAAATAGATTCCATCTCGTCCCAAGTATAAGTGTTAGGCCCGAGGAATTGATCAAAACGTTCTGCTACCCCTAATGGGTCCTCTAACAAGTGTCCCATTTCTTTCTTAAACTCCCTCACATCCCCGGAGCTGAGGGGTACAGATACAAATCCAACTCCGGGTTGTGGTCCCCCCATAGCAGTCTCCCTTAAGGGATACAACAAGTTTTCCTCCCTCCTTTCTCTAGTTTGACTTCTAGTTATTCTTCGATTAGAAGGAGGAGCCTCTTCCCCAGGTTCTGTGGGGGCTGTTGGAGGGAGATCTTGCTCAGGACCTTGCGGAGGGGGGACATAGGGTGGGGGAGACGCTGGAGGTTCGTCTACATCCCACCTTTTCTTTTTATCATTTTTCTTTTCTTTTAATGGAAACAAATTAGCGGCCTGAGCTGTGCCCAGGATCCATAAAAAGGCGTATTCACTCTCCTCCTTATTAAATGGTCGTTTGTTGTTAACATATATGTTTAATTGTTGGCATATCCAATCCTCTAAGGATCCATGAATTGGCCAATATAAATCTTTTCTTATCTGTTTTCTTCCCCATACCTCCATACAATAATAGACCAATTTCTCCTTGGATTTCCCTTTTCGAGAAGGGGAACTATCCCAATATCTAATCATTAGGCCTAACGGGCTATCTTGGGGTATATCGGGGAGCCCACCCCCACCCCGTATCTCCTGCATGGAACCAGAAGTCCTACTTTTCTTCTGTCCCATCTTCCGAAAGTGCCTTCTTTCACTCAAAATTCACTCACTTCCCTCCGTTCGTGGCCCACGCCCTCGCGGACAATGGGAACCGCACTATTAGGAGGTCCACACTCACTTCGTCCGGTGGGCTACTAAGCCCAGTGGACGTCTCAGTCACTCGCACCCGGGTACCCAATCCCCGACCGAACGGAACCGCAATATACTTACTCACTCCCGAGTCTTCGTCCGGCTCTTCGTGCACAAAAATTACGGGGAACTGCAGTATCTCCTTTCTCTTTTTCTTTTTGCTTTCCTATCTCAGTTCGGAAAATCCAGGTGAGCTAAGTCAGAATCTCCTCTGGGACCATCCAAAGATGGGGCGCCCTCCCAGAGTTGAATTCCGAGTCGGCTGTCTGGATCCGAGTCACGGCACCAAATTTGTTATAGTTGAATTTAAAATAAATCAAGTCCGAAATAGATTCAATAAATATTTATTGAGGTAGGAAGGCAAAAACAGCGCTGGGCGGCCGGGGAGTCGCAGCTCCACCAAAGGCTCGCAAATTCAAGCAAGCTGAGCAGCTCTTTTTATCCTCACGGAGGTCGGGTTTCGTCATCTTCGGTACGCCCCTCCGTAGCTTCTTGCTTGAGGTAGTTTAGATAAAATGTTGGTCACAGAATCAGCTCAAAACAATACATTCTGATAACATTGTGGTTAAGCTTTTTGTCAAACAAGAGTTCCCATGTTGGTGTAGCAAGATAATATTGTGGACATGTCTCTTCTGGTAAAACAGGGAGTTCTCAAGACTGCCACAATGGGTTCGTTCCTCTTGCTTAACAGGTTCGATCAGCAAATCACCTTTAGTTACTTATTACATAAGTAATGTGTTAAAATTACATTCCTTATTTTCAAAACGTCTTGAAGAATTTAACATACACTGCAACGTTGTTAAATCACCCTATGAAACATTAGTGTTCTGATTGAGCTCTGCAAGAGCTGAGGAGACACCCAGCTTTTACCAGGACCGTTCCTGGAGTATTTAAGCAATTGGCTCACAGTTGTACACAGCTTTGGGACTGTGTGTGTATAGTCACAGGCCGTCGGGCTGAGAAGTGAATAGAATCACATACGCAGGGAAAATCTGAAGCACTGAAAGCTCCTTGTATTTTTAGGCTAGGGGTTCAGTAGAATAAAGCTAAATACAGCTGCAGCTGCAGGATGAGAGTGGGAGTTGACAAAGCCAAGAGGATAATGGCCATCTCTGAAATCTGATTAAAGAGGTCGCCTCCGCCATGGAGAGTTCAGGCTGCCGGTGCTTATGGATTGAGGGAGTCTCAAGTACCAGTCCCCCGCTAAAAACAATACAGGGTTCTCAGCTTCCATTCACCTGCCACCGACAAGCATTTTTACTTCCTTTGGGAGGGAAGGGGAAGAAGAAGATCACCGAATTTCAATGGGGATACAGACAGAGAAGTAAAAGCTTCTACAAAACATATGCAGAAGAACCACTCCCACATCCCAATTAATATTTGAAGCACTCTGAATACCATTAACGCCCTGGCTTTCTGCTAAAAGGCCCGTCTCATCTGCACTTTCACAGGAGTGCCTGCTTTGAGGATTACACCGGACTGCCTGCGAAGCAGCATGAAAATTCAGGTGGTCTTGGGTAAGGCAAACACTGTAAGCATCTCTAAAGGACTCACAGGGTAGATGAAGTGCTACTTGAAGTCTGAAGAACAGCTGACATTAAAATACAAAGTGCAAGATCTTTGTAAGGGTTTAATCCCTTCTTAAATACTTCCACTGTAATTTCCTGTGCAACATACAAATATTTAGAGGAGATTCCACAACATTAGATTACTGCTTCTATTACTAGTACAACTCAAGCAGTAGATTTTGAGATTCGAGTTTGGGAAAGCTGTAGCTTGAGAATGCACTTGTGACAAAAGTTGTCGCTACATGCAGTAGCTATGTATCCGAATCCTTCATAACACAAATCAGCAGAATTTACAAGATGTTCTTTCCTTTCCTTTCTTACTGCTGTCTCTGTAAGTAGTTTAACAGATGGAACTGCCGTAGACCATACTAACAGAAACAATGCTGCTTCATTAGAGATGAACAGAGTAAGATGCAATATCCTACGTGGTTTTTAATCACAGCTTTGTATTAAAAAAACATATGAAAAGTATAATACACGCATCAAACCAATCCACATTTATTTTATCAGTCACAAGTGCAAATATAGCAACAAGTCAGTTCAGCAAATTACAACACACAGAGAAGAATGTAATGTAAATGCTAAGTACACTGACAGAAAAACTTCAAGAGAGCAGCAAAAACCAGTTTCTTCCAACAAAAACTTCTATTCTTTTTGCCTGTAATCTAAAATAACATAATAAATCTAGATCAGGAATGTCTCTGCTAACTCATGTTTTAGCCAGATATTCTGTTATTAACAGTTCTCATTATCCAGTGTGCAAACAGCCTGTCCAAGCTTCTTACTAACAGATGTTTTGGTTTTAAGCAACTTTGACCCAATATTTAAATAATACAGTGCTGATACCAGTTAATATGTTCTGCTATTTGATATTACAAATTTAAGAATATATATTTAAAAAAACTAAGTCCAATTTCATATATAATTCTACCTGGATCCAAAAGTGGGCAACATTAAAGATAAAATCGAAATATTTTTTTTTTTCCAAAAAAAAAATGGATAGACGCAAGTCATCTCAGGTTTTTTTGCATCATCTTTAAATCTGTAGTTAAAATATATGCAGTACTTACGTATAAAATAGAAAGCATTCCCATTAGGAAGATACTGCAGTGTAATTAGCTGGTTTTCCCTACCACTTAGTAGCCAAGGAACAAGATTTATGCTTAACATCCGATCACTATTTTGCTTTACAGAAAAGCAAAAGTTGACTACCAGTATTAGCATTAGAATTTTTACGCTGGAAATTCAGTCAGCCTTCTTCTTTGTTATGAGTTGTTGCTTCTTCTCTTTTTCTTTATAGGCAATGAACTGCGAGTCTGTACCAAAGATTCTGTCCCACCACGTGAAGGTTGAAGCGTAATTGCCGATAAAGTTCATGTGATGGAAATCATGAAAACGGGCCCCAGCATAGAAAGGCACCAAGTGAAGAGGGTTCAGCGGAACATCATAGCCACTACAGTGGAGGGCAAAAAAAGAAAAGCAATTATAGTAAGGATTTTTCTCAGATATAAGCCACTATATAGACACTTACTTGTTGTCTTTATAAAATAAAAATATTTTTTTGGTATTATAAGGCCCTGAGGTAACCACTGTAACATTGCCTTAACAGGAAAACAAGATCCCTCCTATCCTAGACAAATGCTTCTGTGAACTATCCCACAATGGCTTTGGCACTTGCTGACCTTTTCAGCGCAGTGTATTAGGTGACAAAAAAAATTGAAGCAAGTGCCCTAAAAAAAAAAAAATCACAGCTGGCTTCACAGCTTTAACTGACTCAAGAGTGACATTAGGAAGGAGGAACAAGAAATAACACCATCTTTTAGTGACAAGCGATGAACATCAGCTTAGCTGCTTACCAAACAGCATCTCAAATCAACTACAATTGTAGTGTTTCTACTCTTACATTCAGCTTACTGCAAGTTCTTCAAATGTTTAAAATGCAAAATATACAATTAAAGTAGCGTTAAAACCAGGACAGTTTGCTTTAGAGGGATTTCAACTCTTTTGCTTAGTAGTACTGGAAGGCATCTTACACCACCTAGTGGGGAGACTGCAAGGTAATTTGTTATAAACACCTCACGTGGACAACAAACTAAAGTGATAATTATCAAGGGAGATTCATATTTTGCATCAATTACTTTATGATATGTCACAACATACACTTCTCAGTCTACAACCAATATATAACTAAACCATCAGTGATGGGTGGTTTAGCCTAAAGTTTCTCTTGTCCAGGAAAACTGGCTGACAAAGTATTAAATGGAAAGAACTCTTTGCTAGAATATTGTACTTCTAAATTGATTTTTGGTGTTCTATTACGCAAAAGGTCACTTTTACACCAAATATCAAAAGCTAGACATCCTAACGAGGCACCTAGCTTCTGAAACCCTCAAGATGGTCTAGCTGACAGTCTACACTCTTCTAATCGGCAAGATTTGCTATTAACACTACCTCAAAACAGAAAATCGTGTTAACTGTTCAGGTTGTGTCCTTCTTTGTAAGACGCAGTAAAGCATTTCAGTGCAAAATAAACACTAAAGCTCAGTGAAAGAAATGGGTAAGTTTAAGACAGGTTTAAGGAGAAGAAGAAAAGCAATTACTAAAAAGCAATGAGGATTTCACCTGTGTACGTCAATGGTTTCCATCAAGCGACATATTACCCATGCCCACAGAAGAATCACATGGTTACAGAAAACAACAATTCCAATGAAAAAGCCAGTTCCAAGGATAAGTGTTTCCAGAGGATGTGCATATTCTGCTTGCATTCCAAATGGAGACTAGAAAGAGATAACAGGCAGAAAAACAGTCAACATTTCCAATTCTATATACCCCCAAATCAGAATCACCATTTTGTGGTACTCTCCCCTTCCCATTACCCCACAAGACTACAACAGGACAAAGGGAATGATGTTGTGGGTAAAGGAAATGGTCTGACTGAGCAAGGGCCTCAACACAGGTGTTCAGCTCCTCGCTGGGAAAACAGAAAACACTATTCCAAGGTCCTAAGGATTATGACTGCATTAGCGATTCCATACACTTCACTACTTGCTGAAAAGTTGGAAATTTTTATTTAGGCTTACCATTACCCAAGGCCAAAGCATTATTTCAGGAATATTATAAGTGTTTGGGAAGCTCCTATCAGCTTTGCTATACATCCCGTCTTGGAAGCAGAAGAAAGAAGGAAGCCAAAATATTTTGAGAGTCAAGATTCACTTAGAAATTTATTTTAAAAATAACTTAAAAGCACCCCTCATCTTTGACAATTTTTTTAAGATAAATTCTTACTATTCAAATATTACTGTTGATATTGAAATAAAACCTTTTCTTTATATAGATAATTTTTTAAAATATACATATGTACACATACACGCAACCTCGAGTCACACCTACATTTAGTTTACAAAAAAAGAAATTCTACAGAGAGTTTTCAAAAGTAGACCACCGTAGAAAGATAATAATTAAAAAAAAAAATTAACCTAATGCTCAAGGTTATAAGTTTGATTATAAGAAAACCAGCAAGTTCACTTCGGCTTAAGGGCAATTTTAAAATTATCACCTTTTACTATCAGGGAAAGTTTTTACCGAAATAGCCATTAGCCTACAGATCACTTCTGTGTGAACTGCTAACCACTCAAGAATAATGGCCAGAAGCTGCTCCTTGCTAGAGACCTGAGGGGCTGCCCAGAGCAAGAAGGAAACAGCGGCTGCTGCTGCAGATGTACATACATTTGCATGCATCAATCAGTTCTCTATTATCACAGCCCGTATAAACCACCCCAGACACAGTCGCTTGCAGCTTACCTTAGGCACAGTGTGGGTTATACACTGAAACACAGCGGTACACAAACAGAGCAGCACTGACTTCTGTGATCCAGAGACAGTTGCCTTACACCAACTATAAGGTATAAGCACTGCCGGACCCCTGCCTGGCTCAGAACAGTGCCACCTCCCGTCAAGCATGGCTCATTACCTCCTGTTCAATGTCAGCTTCAACACCGCTAATTGCGGAACCATCCAAAATATCTCTGTACTGCACTGTGGTATCAATGCAGTATAACACAACTGGCTATACTGCTTCCAGAGGCCCATACCCAAAGCTATAATCCTTCCCTGACTCGTATATGTTGCACATACGATGCACACACCCAGGCCATGTAGGAGCCACCTGTCTGGATCCTGTTCTGGGTATTAGTATGTTCTGGGTAACACCCTAGGTGGTGGTGGTGAACTGATGAACGATCAAACCCAGAAATCGACCATTTCCCCCCTCCCCTCACAATCAAGCACGCTTTTAAAAGCTTGCTTTCACCTAGCTCAACAGATATGATTAAACTTCAAAAGAGCTGACTGGGTGCGACCTTTCATTCCCATTAAATGAAATACAGGAGGTGTTTTCAGAAACAAAATGGATGACTCTTCTTGACAAAGAGCTCAAGAAAAGACATCTATTCCACTGTCAGAGGGATGCAAAATTCTTAAGTCTTTCAAGTAAGACCTTTAAATAAGTTGTATGAAACCGCACATACTAAAAACTATTAAAAAATAATCGAGGAATACATACAACAAATTCATGGTGAACCTTATGGATATACTTGTATATTCTCTTGTGATGCAGCAATCTATGCAGGAAATAGTGCCAGGCATCTTCAATCACTGCACATCCAAAACACTGGGCAACCAGAACATACCTTTAAAAAGCAGAAGAGCTATTAGTTATAGAACATACTAGGAGACAATCCTAAAAGATAAAATAGTTTGTGTACTAGTAAGGTTGGGAAATGTTTATTTATATTATTCATTGAATAACAGTGCATTGACACTACCTTTTTAAAATACTGAAAATATTAATTGCTGAGCACATTAGTCCCTGTACCTATCAGCTCATCTGTTGATAAGCTGAATGAATCAGCACGCAGCATAATAAACTGTCATTTCAATATTACAAACTATAAAGAACATCTATAGACTGCGTAAGATGTAGAGATAAAAACAGAGTTGCATCAGCTATCCAGATGATAGAAATTTCCAAGAAACATGAGCTTCTGTTGTAAAGAACAGCTATTGAAAAAAAAAAAAAAAAGAGGCATTTATAACTCAGTTTTGTTTAAAAGTCTATCAGTTTAGTGCAAAAAAGGAGAATGGGAAGCAAGTGGTACATTCTCTCCCTTGAGGAACACACTGCTGCTATTATATAAAACAAGGTGGAGAGAAGAAACTCTTAGGAAGAATCAAAAAAATGGGAAAACCCAGAAAGTCCACTATTTAACCCATGCCATCAAGAAACTTGCTTTGCTCCCGTAAGCTCCCTCCTAATGCCCCTTCTTCTGAGTATCAGAACAATTTGGGGCCATTTAAAAAAAGATTTAGGAAAATTGTCCTGGTTTGAGGTAAAACAGAACCAACTTTCTTCATAGGCCAATCTGGCCCAAACCATGAAAAAACTCTAGCTTTTACAGCAGTTAAGGATCATCAGAAGCACAATTAACAAACGCAGTTTACATCACCAAAAAATTACCGTACATTAAGAGTTGACGACACCATTTATTAAATATTCTGCCTCCAACTGTATGTAACTCAGCATCAACATACGAGAAAAATTTACCTACCATCTAGGCATCTCTTCCCACTCATACGGAATGTTAAAATACTCTGTGAAGTAATAGGTGCCACAAATCAGAGGAAGCTGAATGAAAAAGTGATTGAAGAGGAGCGTTTTGAAACACTTCCACTGTTTTTCCCATGTTTCTGGTTTATCCTAAGAAGAAGCAAAAGTAGTCAGTTGCGTTACGTACGTTTATTGCGCGTAAGTGAAGTGCTGCAAAAAGTACTTTGGAGGCAGTTTGATTTCCCTGTGGAAGACAGATAGCAGGTCCTCCAGTAACACAAATTAACTCAGGCAATACAGATTACATGGGATTGGATTCAGTTTCATCAAAACCTCCTGTTTTTCTAAGCTAGCTTTTTGTAAAATTTAAAGTAAGCCTCTCTTAACAGAAGTTGTCTTTGCCAGTCGCCCAAGGCTATTCTTGTTATTTCAGTGTTTGCAATTAGCAGAAACATGTCATATTCAACAGTTTAACACAAATCTAAGTTTGCTTTTCTTCTTCACACCACAGAATGTATTTCCATAGCTAAAATAATACAAAGAGAAGACAAGCTTGTGAAGAAATAAGTTGTCTTGAAACATCCAGTTTTTGCAGAGAAACATTTTACCATTTCAGGAGCTGGTATTATTAATTTCCAACTCATATTACAAGGAACTGGATGAAAACAATCATCTTTAGAAACTGGATGTGCCTTTGCTACCAATTAGGAGTGTGCAGTCCATCCTAGGTTATCTCCATTGTTAAAATACTTCAAAATCCTCTCAAGAGGGTGTGCATGGAAATACTTAGAAAGAGACACCTGCTATTACATAAACATACCATGTAATTCCTTCATAATACCAAGATACACCTCTACCACCAGATGCTGTGATTCTACTATACCTTCCCCTGCTGATATATAAACTTACATGAAGAAAATTCAACTTTGCTAACACAGAGACTGACATACCCTTTTCATACCACCATGGTGGAAAGGATACTCTCCCTTGGAAGTAACTCCTTTCCTTCCCCAAAATCTACTTCTCTTCCACTCCTCACACATTGTAATTTTGCTCTGTCACTTCCAGAGTATCCACAATGATAGAGGAAAAGGGGTCATAGAAATTGGAAAGTAGGAAACTGCAGTTATATGCTCTACTTCACGTATTCAAAGACAAATCGGGAAGCACGTAGTTCACAACTTTGTCTTACCTGCTGAATTTTATACTTCTGCATGTATGGTATAAACTGAAAGACAAATCCAGGTACACACAGCAAGAAGTATGAAACTTCATGGACTATAAGTGACCCCCAAGTTGCAATCTGGAACTTTGTGTAGTTATCCAGCATGTAATTCCAGGCATTTTTAAATGGTTGCTGCAAGGGATTGTCAGGCAAGAAAGAGTCTATATATTCCACCGCCAAATAAGCAGAGTTCAAGATATTAACGCTGTCGTTCATTGCCATTGTTCAAACATAAAGCATCACAATTACAGTTCTTCTGCAGTTGTCTATAAGTAACCTGCAAATTTTGAGAAAAAAAAATGAATAAACAGCAGTTAATCTTCAGGGGAAAAAAAATCACCTATCTTCCTTGTTACCTAGTTTTAAAGTAAAACAAGGAAGGGAAGAGAAGCAAGAGACAGATACTTTTTATATAGAATAGTGTAAAAGTGCAAAGGTTAAGACCAGTTTGAGAGGTAAACCAATTTGAGAGACAATCAGCTTCTCAAGTTTTCAGATTAGCTCAAGGGAGCAAAAGGATAAAGAAATATTAATTATTACCCAATTTTATTTCAAGTCTTCTGTACGATGATTCTGTACTAAAAGGGCACAGAAAGGTTCAAACCAGATATTAGAAATTAAATTAACCATGTGATCTCCTGATTATCCAGCCTCATAGCTGTGAGCCAGAATCCATGCAAACCACATCAACACTGCAGACTGCCTCTAGACTGCATGTGGCCTGAGGCAATCCACCTTTCCATAAGTAAGACGGTTTTCATCACAGCTCTTAAAAGCATAAAGGCAGCGTTCCCGCAGGTGCCCAGAACTTCTGCCATTTCCACAAAGGAGGCCGCTTGTTGGTTTGGGTTGGAAGGGACCTTCAAAGATCATCTAGCCCAACCTCCCTGCCATCAGCAGGGGCATCTTTCAGTAGACCAGGTTGCCCAACACCCCATCCAACCTGACCTCGAACACCTCCAATACTGGGGCATCCACAACTTCCTGTGCAACCTGTTCCAGTGTCTCACCACTCTCATTGTAGAAAACGCCATTCTTATGTCCAG
Source organism: Chroicocephalus ridibundus (assembly GCF_963924245.1). Taxonomy (NCBI): domain Eukaryota; kingdom Metazoa; phylum Chordata; class Aves; order Charadriiformes; family Laridae; genus Chroicocephalus; species Chroicocephalus ridibundus. The sequence goes on along the minus strand of NC_086288.1, from coordinate 39,993,481 downwards.
TCTAAACCCACCCTTTTCTTTTTTTTTTAGCTTAAAACCATTGCCCCTTGTCTTGTTGCTACAGGTCTTGGCAAAAAATCTTTCTCTGTCTTTCTTATAAGCCCCCTTTAAGTACTGAAAGGCAGCAGTAAGGTGTCCCTGGAGCCTTCTCTTCTTCAGGGGGGAACAACCCCAACTCGCTCAGCCTTTCTCTGTAGGCCATGTGCCCTCTGATCACTTTCGCAGCCCTCCTCCGCACCCGCTCTAACAGGTCCCTCTTCCACCCTAAAACGTGTGCGCAATCCACAGGCCAGAGGATGCGGTCAGGCCCCAGCTGATACGCTCGGACTAGGTCCAACAGAAATAACACACCAAGCTCGGTATCCAGCCACAACGTCTTCCATTCTTCTTTCTTAGCAACAGCACCGAGATGCTACCGTTCCGTATTAACAGCAAATAGATATACCATAGCAGATATCATTTTGTTAGCAGTCAACACGCCATGGCAGACGCCAAGGCAGCTCACGACCCGATCTCCCGAGCCGACGGGCACACGCAGGGCTACTCACCCTCACGAAGAAGCAGCCGAGGGACCAGAGGCGAGGCAGCGCCGGGATCAGGCTCGTCCGGTCTGCGAGGACCCTGCAAGTAAGCGGACAGACCCTGTCACAGGCCGCCGGCGGGCACCGGCCGGACGATGGCGGCGAGGCAGGGGATGCCCAGGGGAGACGCCCGGCCAGCGGCACCCGCCGGAGCAGTACCGTGGTGCCACCGGGAGGAGCCGCGCAGCCGTCCGGGCCTCCGCACCCCGGCAACGGCGCGGGCACCCCCAGGGCAGGCCGCGACCGACCTCCCGCCCGCCCTCCGCGCCCCCTCACCTGTGTGACGGCGGCCCCTCACGCCGCGGCGGAAGCGGCGGCGGCGGCGGCAGCAGCACCCGCAGCAGCAATAACAACCGCCGGGGCCGCCGGCTCTTCAAGTGCGCCCTCCCATTGGCCGCCCAGCAACTCCCGGCGCGGCGCCCATTGGCTGGCGGGCGGCCGCGGCGGAGAGTCAGGCGTGAGGAAGCGGCCGATCCCGCGCGCCCATTGGCTGAAGGGGTGGAGTGAGGATAGTGAGACCTGGGCGCGCGGCCAATGAGGCGGGAGGGAGGCCGGTTGACGTCAAAGACGTGATGAGGAGGAGACCAGTGCCGCGGGCGGGGCCGGGCCGCGCCCTTCCCTGGCCCCTGGGCCGGTCCCGGGGAGCCGCCGGCGGGTACGCGGCCCCGCAAGACGCCGCCTGCCTACACGCGGCCCGGCCGCTGAAGCTGCCAAGAAGCACAGTCGCATGAGGAGGAGGAAGGGGTGGGGGAGTCACAGCGCGGCCCGCGTGGCGGCGGCCGGGACGAGGGAAAGGAGGCCCCGGTTGCCCGTTACCTGCATCCGCGCTGCTCCTGACGCTTCTCTGACAGGAGCCGCGGGGCACGGCGGGGCTGCCGGCCGGCTCACCGCCGTCGTCTTCTTCAGGGAGGAGCCGGGGCCGCGGCGGCGCTGCCCGCGGCTGCGGGGGACTGGCGCTGTCGGCGTGTGCCCGCACGCCAGGCCGCCTTGCGTGAGTGAAAGGACCGAAATATAAGGGTAGGTCAGGGTAGCGATGGACCGGAACCCCATTCGTGGAGTTCGGTATCGTGCAGGTAAAATTCTACAAATAACTCGAATGTACAATTCAAAGAGAATGTTCCTAGTGAAACCCGCTACCCAAACCCACGATATGTCATACACCATCAACAGTAGAACGAAGGCATCCATTTCATTTTGGCATCAGCCAAAAAAATGATGTTCTCAGCCATCCTGTTAATTCCACAGCTCAACTAGTTTCACCGTGACTTAGAGGTGGCTGCTACCTTAAATAACCAAACCCCAAAGCTTTCAGAAACAAACCTGCAGCAAAGCAGTGATGGTTACACGACCAGTTCCTCAACAATTCTTTTCAACTTGCTTGCGTTCATATAACACCAGCTTCCCCTGCCCCCACCCCACTCCCCAATAAAAACAAAAATCTTTTCACTGACGTCAAGATTATTTAGTTTGAGACTTGTATGGCGAAACACAAGTTTTAAGCGACTTGTTGGCATTAGGAAACAATATACAAACTTTTATTTGAAGAAAATGTCTCAAATATGACAATAACTTTGGTCATGTTAAAAGAAGGCCATCCAAGAACAAATAAAAATGAGCTGTTTTATAAGCGTGGCCACATACAGTATATTCAGATACTAGCTAATAGAAGCTACGATTACACGCATAAATAGGCCTTAGTACCATGCAAGTTCAATGCAACTTCATACATTCATTATAAATTTTCAGTTATTTTCATGCCAAATCACCTTTTGGATAAAAAGGTAAGAAAGAAGTAACATCTAAATGTGACCAAAAATTGAACAGAAAAAAAAAGTCATAAGTACAGACAACATTTTTATTAAAAAGATCTTAAAATTACACCTGTTCAAGAAGTGTTATACCATCTCTGATCTCTCCTTCAGTGGGAATTAGTAGTGTTAAGCATTGTTACATATCAAAAAATACAACTCTGTTTTACAACATAGTACTGGCATATTCAAAGTACTGTGCCAAATTATAAATAGTAAAATCAGGTTTTGAAGTATTTCAATAGAAAGCAACGTATGCTCACACAAACATATGCACATATTATAGTTATGTAACAAAAGTTTTATAAAAGGAAACATTTACCCCATGCCAGCTTGAATTACTGAGGTGGGATTCAATACCTACTATGAAGACTGAAAGTTCATTTCTTTAAATATGTTTATTAGTCTCTGGAAAAAATAAGACAAAAATTTACTTTCACCAGAATACACACCATTCTTCACTGACAATCCGTTTCTCAGTCATGACTGACATAAGTCTGTCCTTATGAAAGTGGCTTTTTTTTTTTCTCTGAAGACCTTGCAATAAGAAAAGAAATGGTCCACTAGACTTCAAAAATTCAATCAGCTTCTGCTCAACTGCAGAATAATCCTACGCCTTGCTTCTACCTAGAGTAATCTTCATCATCTGTCATCTGTAATTGTAGACAGTCACATCTTCCACTGTGACTCAAGGTGCAGCTACAAGTAGAGAAGTGCTTAGATACTCAGTCACTTCAAATACACTTGTTGAAGACTGCTTCTAGTGCATAATCAAGTTGAAAATCCTTCTACTGATCATAATGGTTTGTCAATAACTGTAACACCTAGAGCGAGGAAAGAAAAAGGCATAAATCTTCAGGTAGTATTTAAAAAAAAAATAAGAACATGGAAATCAAGTTCTAATATAATACCTCGCAACTAGTATAACATCAAAAAACTGCACCAGCATCAGTGTTCATATTTTCCCTAATTTCTGTCTGACAAAGTTGTCTGAATCATTGCAAAGTTCTGAAAGTTTCCGTGATTTGAAAAAATTTGCCATTACTCAAGTTTCATTTTGTTATCAGGGAAATATATCCTTAACATTCACTTAAAGAACTCATTTAAGAAATGGCAATTATTGAAGGAAAAGATTCCTGAAACAGCTCTTGTTTGCTAAATATCAAATCCCAAAGAACTTCAGAATTGGACGCACGTAGACTGAGACACAAATCTCTTGTTAAAGAAAGGACTGGTCATACTAGAATCATCTTTCTGACTCACCATTTACATGCTAAATCCCTTTTGACTAGTTTAATACCATCTTTTTCCTTGTAGTGAATAATTGTTTGAAGTCATCATTCAAAACATACCATCAGATTCTTTATACCCATTCCACTATCTTAGGTTTTACCTTAGACGGGACTTTCTTTGGATGCTTTGTCAGATTTCTTATCCTAGCTTTTATACTGGAAAAAGTCTGTTAAAATCATTATCTGTGCACATCACCTGCATAGCTTCTTCCTGTACTCATACAAGATGACACAACTGTCCATTTATCAGTTGTTGGATTATAATATTCCACTGTTGATAAATTACAGGAACCATCATCTCCTCCAACTACATACAAGAGACCATTTACAGCACAAACCCCTAAAAAAAAAAGACAGGACACCAATATGAACATTAGCAATTGGCTTGTTTACCCCATAAAAAGCATGCTTTCTATTCTGTGACATCATGAAAGCAGAAATCCAGGAACATGCCATTTACACTAAATGATATTACCACAATTTAAAAGTAATAGTAGCGTATACCTGCATTCCTTCTGCACATGTTCATGTCTGCAACCTGCTTCCATGTACTGGCGACAGGATCAAACACTTCAACACTTTTTCTTACCAAAGGACCGTCATGACCACCTACTGCATACAATAAATTGTTTAACACACCAACACCTGTGAACATATAAAAATACTCAAAATTAAGCAGAGAATGGTTTGACTGATGCAAAGGAGAAACAGCAAATATTATGTCCACTAACATAAATCCTTCATCCAGTCAATGTTAGGAACTATTTCAGAAACATTTGGGTCAGGATGCATTAAAGCAAAAAGACAGTAACTACAGCAAGACACTGATAAAATGTCTTGCGTGCGCGTCTACCATATTGCAGCGTACAAAGACCAGAGCTGTTCTGCAACAGAAGATTTAGAAATTTTGGACGAAAAATGATGTGTGGGAAAATGAGGATTGTTGAAATTTAGGTCTAATTAGAAGTGACAGTAAATGAGACAGTGTGCTCAGCCAGCATAACGGAAATCTGACAAGATGATAAAGCGTAAGTGAATTTTTAGAAAGTAAAAACCGTGCGGTACAGAGGAAGAAAAGCTGAATGGATAGACATTATACAATAGGGATGTTTCCACTGAAGTGTTGGAATACCTTGTAAACATATATATGAAACAAAAGTTAAAAGAGTGAGCACCTTCCTCCTCCAGGATTTGGAGGAGAACACAAGGTTGCTTGTACCAAGCTTCAGTCATGAAAATATCCAAAAGGATATTAAGGCGTCTCCTTTATTCCTAGGGTCTCCTTTACTTTACAACAAAAGTTTATCAATCTGTAAACTTGGGATGAAGGAATAAATAAAGCTAGCCTGTATCTACTTGCTAATTGGGCTGTACATATTGAAAAGATGGTAATAGGGGAAGCAGAAAGAAAAGTCTTATTTATTTATTCCTCAACTTTATAAAGCACTGTTAGAACCCAAACATAATAGATTTCAGAAATGCAGAGGTTTTTTTGCATTAAATCATGTGAGTGATGGACCATAAAGACAATTGAAAAAACACTGTGAAAGTACATTGTGAAATCTAATGTGTCACATTTAAGACTACGAAACTCAAAGCTGAGATACAGATTCGCAAATACAGTTCTTAAAGGGTTCCATGGAAACGGCACAACTTAAAATCTTGATTAAAGGGAAACAGAAAATATGAATGCAAAAGATCAGTTAAGTCCTTCAGAGAAAAAAAAATGCTGGGTTAAAAAAAGAACCCCGAGACCTTAATAGCCAGCTGAAGTATCTTTGAAAATATATCACTAATATTGTATGTAAGAGCCATTCGTATACGAGGAGAGAAATGACTCCTGCTAAAATAACTCAATTTTCTTATTAAAAAGACGGATTTTAATAATTAAAGGAAGAGGGGAAAGAAACATGGAAGAGTTAATTGGTACTGCAAGTCTGAAAAATAGCATCTTAATAGGACACTGCTTTATAAATCATGCTATCTAATGCTTTATCAGTGATATTCACTACTAATGCTTCCCCATATCCTTCCCAGTTAATTTAATTTCTCTTTTATTGCTATTATTTCTAGCTATCGTGTCACAGTATAGTGTGACAGCTTTTCTTTCTCCCACTCTGATCGCACTTTATTAGACAGGATAATACAACATTCATTTTTTGTAGCATTAAACATTACAGAGCTAGGAGGAGGGCTAAGATTTTTAGTTTAAACATGCGATGTGATATATAAAGCCCCCCACCCGAGGCTTTCTGTATAATTACCAACCTTCCTATTCAGTCTGTAGAGTCTTCCCTCTGCCACATTGCCATTTTTTCTTTGATAGCTCCTTATTTTTAATAATGTCCTCCATTCCTCTTTGGTGCTTCATTTTCCCTTAATCCCACACCCAGTTTCCAAGTCCTACCTTATTGCTTGCTCCTTCCGTCTGTATCCTCTTGTTGCCGTCTTCTGAGTTCTCCTTTCTTTGTTAATTTTTCTTTCCTGCCCATTTTTCAGGACCCTGTCTTATATCTCTCATCCCTCCCAAATGGCCTATATCTGGATCTGAAGTTCCTCATCCCAACATGTTGCTGGAAACAGATCTGTCCCCAAATTGATCAACTGAGAAGGAGTTGGTACTAAAGAAGAGTAACTGAGGGTTAACCTCTCAAGTTGCTTTTGAATGAAGCTGAAGCAGTAGGAACAGAAGAGATGGGCTTAAGTTCCTCGAGATGATAGAGATCCAAAGGTTTAACACAGGAACAAAATTCTCTTTAGTTAGCACCCATAACACCACCAGGACTGATCGCCAGTTGAAACAGTTCTGGTGGTTTTGGCTATTTGGCCACTACAGCCAAGTTCAATCAACAGTCATGCTTTTCACATTACCACCCACTCCTCCCACACACACAAATATAATATTCCATGTATTTAACAGAGTAGCGCAGAAGAATATTGATTATTTTACTTAATTATATGAATCTGAAATAACTGACTACATTTACTTTTCCTCTCCATTTTTTTTTGTGTTGGTTTGTGGTTTGTTTTTTTTTCTTTTCATCAGAGGATGAAAGGCAGCAGAGAGTTGAGTAAACAAACACGGTCCTGAACTCTGGGACAAGGGGAGGGAGGAGAGGGGCAGAAAGATCCCAGCAGTTAGTGTATCTAAGGCACTAAATTTCAGCTGTAGAAGTAATTCAACATTTTTTTAAAAATAATCTGAAAATATCTAGTATATAAGTAGGCTACAAGCACAATGATAGTTTGCAAAACCAGAGTATTAAAAAAAAAAATAGCTGAGATAAAATGGGTGTGCAGGCAGATTGCAAAATTAAGCTTTGTCACAACCCACCAACACTATTTGTCTTTATAATGGTACCTGTAATTTGCCCATTTTATACAAATATTTTCCTCAAAACTTGCCAATATTAAATAGGAGTATTTAATGGTACCCTTACTGCAAGTGTGGTCAGTTTTTAATCCAGAATTTACTTCCAAGATGCACGGACCGAGTAACTAGAAGTTTCACAAGACAACTTTTTTGAGATATAGTGTGCCATGTTTCCTTCATTAACATCATAGTTTTAGTTTAGAAACACAATCAAAACATTACTTTTAGCAATAAGAGACATATCAACTTGCTGATTTTGTAAGAGTATAATGGAAGTATCACAGACTAAATATCTTAATTTTTAGTAATTATTTTAATACTTTATTTCTTTTGAAATAATTTGGACTGAATTTAAATATCATACAGATTAAAAACTGTTCAGAGTTATTAAAGAATAATGGAAGGCAAGATGAAAATTTTTGATAACTATTAATCATCTACTGAGCATACTAGAAGTCCATCCGGTTTTATTTGCATCTTTCCAATTATGAAGCAGATTAATGCAATCACCAGTAGATATTTGAAGGGTGTTGCTAAAAAGCACCATTGAGTACTTGGCAAAAAAGTGACTTAGACAACTAAAAAAATAAACATAGAAAAGTAATATCATGCAATTTGACTTGAAAAAGTCCATGGGAACGCATCTAGAGAAATAAAACAACTTCTGCGAGTTGAAAAAACCTGAAATACCAAAAGACAAATAGAGGACAGTGAACAGTAAATGATATTTGAGTCCATAATATAAATAGATAATGAAAATGCTAAAGTCAATTTGGAACTGTGGAAGCATCATTTCATTAAACAAAAGTGGAATACCAAAGGCAGTTTTGATGTCTTTAAAGAGAAATATACATACTCAGAATCGCAAGAAGAAAAAAAAAAATCCACAAAAAAATAAAGAAGGGATTTTTAAGATTATAAAGAAATAAATGGATATACCTTGGCTAAACGATAAGGAAGAATAACATGTAGTAGCCTAAACATATCCAAAGGATGTAAACACCAGGTGATGAGAAGAAATACTGAAGATGAAACAAAGGGTAGGTAAGTGGAAGTAATAGGATGAAACCAGTAATACAAACTTCAGAATGAACAAGGACAAAATTTCCTGCAGTGAATCAGAATGCAGAACAAGTTCTCCAAAGAGGCGGAAATCTAGTCACGGTTCACACGTAAAGTCAACCTGAAAAGGCTATTAGAAAAATCAGCCCTACGCTGGCAGAGACAGCTTTAAAGGAATAACTTCTTTTTTTAATCCTGGACATCTAGATTTTGATACTTCAGTATTTAGGTGATATTAAATTGATTGTCACAATCCATGCATATTAGTCTGTATGTTAAAAACATCAGAAGTTATGGGAAGGAGAAGAATATGAAAAGTACGAAAAAGCAAGGAAAGATATTTACTATTAACAGACTGAACCTTACTCTGTAGGACAGTTTTGCATTTATAACCTGCAATATATCAGCCATCTAAGACTAGAACATTCCATTAGGCTCAGTCTGTAGCTTACCTTTTATAGTTTTAGGTACATTTTGAAACCACAAATTTGTTTCACTTTCACATGGATAGTTGATTCTTGTCCACTCACCTGCTCCACTCCGTCTAGTGCTCATTTCTGCAACGTAGGTCCACTCGTTTGTATTAGCATCATAGCATTCTACTGAACTAAGGCACTGACGTGACGCCCCATCGTAGCCACCAACAGCATACAGTTTACCTACAAGGGTAACCAACAGAAACCTACAAATTTCTAATGCACACAGACTACGCTGGTACACAGGCTGAGGGGAAGTCATCATTCTCTGAATTAGTCTCATCATACCTCTGAATTAGGTCAGTACCTGTCCTCAATCGGTTATTGAGTTTCTATTTTTTTTAAATAGTTTAAGATAGTACGCTACAGTTCTTGTCATTTTTAGGATGTAAAAGGCAGCCAGTATTTAACAAGAACAATGCGAGTCAAAAGATTTTGAATTGACCACCTGAAACACAAAGGTAGTTTACCCCATTTTTAATTAAGAGTTGTTCAAAAGCAAGCTAATTCAAGTATGTCCAACATTGGAAGGTCACAAACAGGATTCCTAGAAATATCAAAAATTCAGATGAAAATTACTGTCTGCATTTTCAGATCAGAAACAGCAGTGGTTCCTATGCAGTTAAAACACACACCTAAAACTGTTTTACGAGCCAAGAGCCAGTCCAGATCTGCATTGTGCAAATGACGCCCAGGCTATTCACCACTAAGCTGACTCAAAAGTCAGCAGCTTTCCAGGCACTGTCCTTGAGATCATCCCCAGTGTGCGACCAGCAAAGTCAGCCACAGATAACAGAGCTGACAATACTGCAGTGCTACAGACCAATTTATAAGCAATTGGGCTCCCTAGCTTTCCCCTCAGTTGGCCTCAGGCACAGCTGAAACTCTGAAAAAAAAATTTAAAATTATGCTACAAACTGGTCAAACCCAAGTATTATTTACTGTTCATGCCATTTGAATTACAAGGTTGAGCAAAAACATAAATCTGAAGTATGTTTTCAAAATTGAGACAAGGTAGTAGGGTAAATGATTTCATTCCTCCCCCCACAACATTTTAATATCATTTGTCAACTTACCTCCAACGACACCTACACCAACACTACTTCTTCTTGTGTTCATTGGAGCTACGTGAAACCACTCATTAGTCTTTAAGTTGTAAACTTCAACTGATGATAAACCTATGAAGACAATATAACATTATTTTCTCTATAAATGTACATGCAACATACTGTCTACCTTCCAGAAAATTCAAATTATTTCTTTTTAAGGACTGTTAATTACTGTGCAAAAGCCACAACTCATGTCCTTTAGCTAGCCAATTACAGTCAACCCACTCTGGTGTCTGAAAATGGGCAAATTAATGAAAGCTTTTGTGGAACTCTAAAAAAAAATTCTTCCCTGGATGATTTTTTTCTTTCTTTTTAATCAAATCACAACGCTCTCTCCTACATATGCTTCAGTAATAGTTACTAAGGAAAAGGACCATCTCGGCACAAATGGTTTAATGTATCTGTGAAGAGAATGAACAGTGTACATCCAGAGCACTCCCACAAGTCAGGGAAAGCTGTCTGTAACCCTGTTTACACTACATGAAAATGCAGAGGTATGTTTCATATGCAAACAGGGCAACAGAGACCAGGTAATTTTTCTGCTCCCATCTTGCACGAATTAAGGACTCTGGCTATCAAAGGAAGTCTAACTATGGGAACTTGTCAAAGATTCACTAGGCATTAAGCCTAAACTTTTTGGCAGGTGCAAACAGCCCACTGTTCAGGTAGAAGGATGTGACCACTAACGCACATTCCACACCACAAGATGCCAGGCTACCCTTACGCTTGGTTTCATCACAGCTATCAGGAAAGAGACATTCAAATTTGATACAATTATGTCAAGAGTAGCCCAAACTAATCAGCAGTGTGTAAGGGCAAAAATACCTGTACTCCCATCAAATCCTCCCACAGCATAAAGAAGGCCATTTAATACAGCAGCTCCCAGTGTGCTTCTCCGGTCTTGCATATTGGCCACGCTTGTCCACTGGTCCTTCACCGGATCATAGGAATCTACTGTGCGAACTCTCAAGGAACCATTGAAACCACCAACAGCATAAACCATGCCTCCCATGTACACCATTCCTAGAGCAGGGAAAGGGGGAGGAAAGATAAGCATTTTTGTCTCTTTGTCAATTAATTTTTTTCTGTACTGTCCTAAGTATGCAGATAGTTGACACAATTTACAGTGCTCACTACGCTATCAGGCTCCTGACAGCGTCCTAGAGCCATGCTTCATTCAGATGAAGGACCAGAAGTTCTGACACTTTGCTACCAATGGCTCACACTTCTGAATATCATACTTGCTGAATTTCTTCTTGCTTAGATATCTCAGCTGCTTTAAGATCACATTTTCACATTTTTAGTATCGGCCGGTCACTTCTTCACATTCTTCATCTCATTTAATAATAATAATAGGGTATTTTAATAGTAAAATAACTCATTGTTATAATGCAGTAATATTTAAATTTATTTATCCTCTGTATCTATGAGAGGTAATAAAGCAGTTTATTCTAGAGATTACGAATTGAAACACAAATTAAGATCAAGTTATCAAACTTGTATTGTTCCAGATTAGCAAGTAATTTGAATTTTAAGGATGATCACCAAAGTCAAGGCTTAGCCCTTCTCAGATAAATACCTTAAGCACTGTTCCAAAGAACATACGATGCTTTATACAGACGCATAAATTTCGAAGCATTACCAAATGCAACAAAAAATTAGGCATCATTTACCCGCTCTACATCTTCTGGAAGGCAATTCAGCCACCTGATGCCAGCGTTCTTCTTTAAAATCATAGCATTCAACACTGCGAATTGCCTTTGGTGCCTGTCCTCCAACTACCATCATCAACTAAAAGGGAGATAATAATATTTATTAATTACTTGCATATATGAGAGCACCTGAAAGATCAAAAAAGTGTTAAAAAATAAAACAAGATTCTGTACGAGAAATAATTAAAGGATGGCTCTCCTAAGTAAGAAATCTGATTCTTACAAACTAGGCAAAATTCATTTTTTTAAAAACACATGCAATTTGTAATCGTTGTGTCCAGAGGAAATATCTGAGATAGAAAAGCAGGAAGCAGAGTCTAGGTAGAGCTCCCAAGGATGGAGCAGATCCTGCTGCATTTTCACATCCTACTCTGACCTCAGGTATGAGAATTCAGCATCTAGGATGTTCCATGGAACTGTGACCATCCATCACAGAACAGCCTTATCTGGTTCCTTTGAGAGAAATGTGCTAAATCTGCTGAATGGAATCTCCTCCTATTCCATTATTGCAGTTGCCATAATAGCACTATGAGAAAACTTCTTTACTTCATTGGAAAGAAGATAATATCTGATATTTGTTCTGGTTTTTACTTCTAAAATGAAAAATAATACTATATTTAGCTAAAAATTGAATAAATGCTCCGACTCAGAAGCATCGGTCTGTGTTAGGGGGCTTTTTGGTTTTGGGTTTTGTTTTGTTCTTGGTTTGTTTTTTGGGTTTTTTTGTGGGTTTTTTTGTGGTTTTTTTTTTTTTTTTTTTTTTTAAAGAAGCAGGCTTATTTCCTCTCTAACACCAGGCCTATGATTGTATATTTCTCAAATGCTGAAGAATTTACTAAAAAAAACCCTTTTGGGGGAGGGGAAGGCTGGGAGGCCATGGAGGGGGATGGGTGGGAGGCTAAAATATCTATTTTTAGTGGCATGGAGTATAGCTAATCACTTGTGATATTTTTGTGATAAGTAATTCTGGTTAAAATGGAGTTTGAAGAAATAAGTACATTGGAAAAATAAGGGTCTTACTTTTGGAAGGCTAGCGGGGGTTCTCAATTTTGTTCGAGTGCTTTTCATCAAAGCTCGTTGCTCAGTTGGCAGCAAGTGATACTTCATCGCTTCAATGAGGTAATCTTTACAAGCACTGCTGTTCTTAACCAATATTTCTTCTTCAACTCTCTGTTTATTAATAGAAGTTTAACAAGGTCTGAGCATGTTAAGGAAGTAAAACCCAAATAACAATCTGAAATGTAATAAAGCCTGTGTTATATCACACAAATGCAGATTACTCCGATTTTTTAGATTGTAGTTTAACCACAGTTAAACACGAAATCATGTGATAGCAATATGCAGTCACAGAATAAAAACCCCAGTTAATTATCATAATTAGTAAGTAGATGAAACAGTGTTAGGTAAAGTGAATCACCTCCTCACAATCAAGCACATCTCTTGACTTTTTAAATACAGAGAGTACAGAACAATTCAAGGGGGGAGTAGGGGAAAAGAATTTAACAAATTAGTAAACCACCCCACAACAATAAGAAACCGCAACAGCAAAACAAAACATAAAAACCCACAAAAGGAAAACAAAAAAACCCACCAAAACAACCCACACAAAGTGGAGGAAATCCATATCACAAAACCAGAGTTTCTAAAATAAACACCTACCAACCTGCTACTACACCTACTAAGCAACGCAAATAGCAAGCTGCTGTTTTCAATCTTAAATATTTGACCCGACACCTAAATATTCAAAACGATCTTATAAAATTTGAAAAAATGTACTGTATCTGAACCAGGCAAAGAAATGTCTTCTTCATTAGCAAGTCCTAACCAACTTAGACAATAGATTCAATTCTGAAATTTAAAATTTACTTATGAAAAGATGTGTTGTATCCAATATCATATTAAAAATGAAAGCTAACCAGATCTAAGCTAATTAAATCATTCAGATTACTAGCGTAGCATGACAAGTAGTCAGACAACTTACTTACATGTGGTATTTTCTATGTGGCAATCCCTCATTTGACTCTGCGTGTGTGTGCGCATATACATACGCAATGGTGGCTGGCTGTTTATTTTTACTATCAGTAACACACTACATTACACTGTTGTTTAAATTTAAAATTATCCATCTGGCATTAAAAAGCTAAACTGAAATGTTCACATGCAGAAGAATTAGTATTCTTTTTTGCTTACCTGAACTAAATATTCACGGGAAAGCAAAGGCAGCCGAACATGCTCCATCAGGCGTGCCATTAGCTCCTGCCTTACATCTTTGTCATGGTTTACCCACGCTATCACTGCTTCAAATACCTTCCAGAAAACAAAAAAAATGCAAGTCCCTTGACTTACAAATTCAGTAGTATGAAAATATCAGTGTGTCTCCAAAAACAGTTTTTGCTTACACTAAAATTCCTAACGTGAGAAAAGATGACAGCAGTTACAGCTCCCATTATTTCCATATTTTCCCACTACAAAATTCTGAACATGCAGTAGCCAGTCTCTTTTTATATCACTCCTCTACTAGTGTTTCAAGGATAGCTGCACTACATTGGCAAAACACAGACAATTTCATTGATACTGAAAATCCAATAAAGCTAGGTAAACAAAACACAGCAGCAGGAATATTACAATCCTCACACTTTTCTTCCTTTCTCGGAAAATCAACCTGCCATACCATCATTCAAATGACTTATCATCACTGAGCCTTCCTAGGAGGAGCGATCCCAAGACTAATTTCTCCTCTATTGCACAGCAGCTCATCATACGCTACAGCATTAAAACCTTACTTATACTCCACAGAAGCAACATCACATATATCAGAATTACAGATCCGGACCTTCAGGGTATTATGGGAACAGCCATGTGACTCTGCTAGTTGCAGTTTAAGCAGATAGTTCTTGGATTCAAAGTTTCAAAAAGGTTTTGACACGAAACACTACCTAGCCATACAAACCAGTATTCAAACATGCTTCTGAATACAATTTAGCCTCATTTGAACAGAGGTGTTTGTACATCTACATACTCCTTGGAAAAAAGAAAGGCAAAATATTTTAAATTGATCACAACTGGATTCAAAAGCTCAAAATGAATCTATCTACAACCTGAAAACCATTAGAGGCTCACTGAAGATCAGAGAGTTTCAAAAATGGCTTTAAAAGAATGAGATCTAGCTGAAGGTAAGCCAACACATAGTTAAACTCAAGTTTGGTTATACCAAGGTATCTAGCCATCTCCTCTGCAACCCACATTTGTTCAGTTAGGTTAACCAGCCCACATATACATACAGAGTTTTAATACCTTTGTGGGACTGTGGTTGTTAAAGTTAGTAGACACTCTTCAAAGTACTATATTTGAGTTTTTTACCCCTTGGTAAACCAAACTCCTGTGTACGTGACTCACAGCATGTGTTCTGTCCGTTTGTTCTGCTTGAACATGAGAAGGAATTTCCATTTAATTTAGTTTCCACTTTTTCAAGAACAAAGGGTTATGTGATTTAACAGTTTTAGGATTTTTAAGAGTTGAGATTAATTTTCATCATCACACTGACAATACTTTTGGGAAAAATCCTTAACAGTTTTGGGAAAAACTCTTTAAACATGAGCACAATACAACCTTAATTTCATCGAGGAAACAAAGAACACATCCAAAGAAGTGTACAAGAGCAGTAAGAGCAAGCTCTATTTCTCATCCCAAAGGATAAAAAGAGTACTGGGATACAGATGGTCTTACCTTCTCTTCTGAGGCAATTGTGAGTTTGTCACTGGATATAAGACTGCACACCTGCTCTACACCAAGATTGAGGTATTCTTCACTAAGTACGACATCAGAAAAGTGCTGTTCTGTTTGGAGGAAAAGAAGTATTCTAACATACAGAGCAAACTGTATCCCACAACAAGCATTACAGCAGCAGAGGAAAAATAGCAGAAAACAATTCAGTACATGTGCTCTTTCATCGTATCTGGAAGCAATACCTTAGCTTAAAATATGTTATATAGTTAAAGCTTGGTCTCACAAACAGCTGTTATATTTAAAGATTCTTTAAAATAATTGAAATATTAAAACACATTATATTAAAAGTAGCAATCAAAGCAATTTAACATTTTCAGCATTGCTTCATCCCAGTACTTGTCCTTTACAATTACTTAAATCTCATTTTGCTATCTTTGTACGCACGGATACATCAAAAATGTTTCCAGAAAAAGCATACGCTCTGTATGTTGTCAAACATGTTTTAAACCCACAGTTCAACACGAACAAAGACTGATTCATTAGAACTAGCCAGCGGTTTTGCAGTGTAACGTAGGTCAAATCAAACAAGTCTGGATCCTATTGCATCTCTCAGAGCTTCTCCAAGGTGATAAAAATATTACATATCACAATCTCTATTACATGCAGAAGATATGTAATTTTTCCTCAGTTTTTTTCTTCTAATGCCTCAACTTAAAGTAAACAAAACTGACAAAAATGTAATGTTTTAGTTGTGGAACCATTTTCTTTTAACATAGAACATGTATCTTTATGAAGTAGTTGTTCGCTTATTCAGTTGTTCTCTCCCTTCCTTGAAATTGCTTTTTAAGCCATTCAGTTGCTTAAAAAGTAGCTCCATCTAGATAAATGTTGGTTTTCCTCTCTTCAGCTATTCTTAACAGAAGTTAGAAGGCACAACTGTTACCGGGATTTAAGAATTCACTCAAAAT
Source organism: Chroicocephalus ridibundus (assembly GCF_963924245.1). Taxonomy (NCBI): domain Eukaryota; kingdom Metazoa; phylum Chordata; class Aves; order Charadriiformes; family Laridae; genus Chroicocephalus; species Chroicocephalus ridibundus. The sequence continues at coordinate 39,977,374 of NC_086288.1, read as the reverse complement.
CAGAATAAGTAGAAAAGGTCATCAAACATATTCAAACTAAAGAGCTTCTTAAAGCCTTTTCTATCACTCCACTAGTGATAGATTCCAGGCTTGACAAACTGTCTTAAGCTGTTAAAGAATGCTGAATGCTTCCAGATCAAGAAGTCCAAACTTCTCAGGTTAACTGTGCAGGGTACAACAGCTTTTTCACACTGTACTAAAGACTAGCGAGCATAAAAAGATAAATCTAACACAGTATAATTCTTGTCCTTTATCTAGTTCAGCATCCTGTTTCTTGAAACAGGCAGCACAAATTGCTTCAGACAAAAGCCCAAGAATATATATAAAAAGTATGATAATGAAACCTCCTCCCATAAAGGCCTCACTATAACCATGAAAGGTTAGAGATTGGTAACCAGAAGGATGACATTTTACCTTAACTACTTTTTACTAAGCAATGAGTTTAGTGAGATACAGTCTAGTTCCCTTGAATCCTGTTAAATTCTTGACTTTGATACCTTCCTACAGTAATAATACCACAGTCTCATTGAACAAAAAACCCTACATCTAAATTTAACACTCAGTTTACCATTAATCAGTTTTCAATTAATATCCCCATGTTCTAATGCTGAATATGATGATAGGGAAAGCCACAGTCTATCTACTCAAAATCATTCTTTATTCTATATCCCTTTTTAGCTTTCATTTCTATTTAAAGTAGACAGTCCTCGCCTTTTCGGTCCCTTATCCTACCAGACTTTTCATTCGTGCAATCGTCATGACTACAAGTCCCTCCAGTTCTGCAGCATTCTCTTATGATGGACGTGTAGTATTTTCTGCTGTATTTCAGACAATGGGAAAGAAAGGATGATGAAAAATACAATTGGGTTTTATGAAACCACCATTACTTTCCCACTCCTTACAAATCCTGTTTGCTTTTCAGACTACAAATATGCAGTTTCTTGAGCTGAAGTAGAATTTTCTGAGGTACACTTATTGAAATAAGTATCTGATCAATTTTACTACTTGCATATGGCAAATAGAATTTGAGAAAGGTAATCTGCATAAATACGTTTTATGATAAACTCCAGATTTCAAGTGACAGTGCCACAAAACAGCATGTCTGACTACTCAGAAGTTAAGAAGCAAGCAGAAAGGGGAAGCAACACTCTTCTCAATGTCAAACAAATCTGAGGTTCAGAAGCCTTGTCTATCTTCCCTGGAGAAAGATGATCCAACAGTGGATCACATCCAACAGGATACACTTCATAAACTGGAAATACCCAGTAGATTTTACAGACTTGTATATAAAAGCCTTCTATTTTAAGAAGTTGATTTAGATTTATGACATGGTCTAAATGGGAAGAAATCCAGCCCCTAACCAAGAGTGAAAGTTGAGAATTTTCAAAGTAATACAAGGAATGCGAGGCCGTCTTCTCTTTTCACGCAAGGAAGAGAACTGTAGAAGAAAATCTGACAAAAATAGACAGCACTGGAACAAAAACCAAGACTGCTGTACTGGATGTTAGCCTCTGTTTGCTTAAAGCATAAGATAAGGCATGGGGCCAAGCGAAGAAAGAAGAGTGAAAAAAAAAGAAATTAAACCAAACTACTTGGTCAATAGCTACAGGCTCAGGTTCTCAAGCAACACCCGGAAACAAATCCTCAGCTGAATGGATTACAGAAAAAAGATGAACAGGAGAGTAGATTGCTATATAAATTTTAGTCATCAAAACACGAGAAAAGGTGAAATCACTTGTCTCCTAAGAACCAGATCTCTTGTTGTCAAGGAGACCATCTTAACTGATTGATAGATAATCTTGTGGCAGAAGCCAGTTGAAATTACAGCTAAACGCATTATTCAAAATAATTAGAAACTGAAAAAGAACAAGGAAATGCAAAACTACCAATTCAGTCTGTCAATGGCATTTAGCTAAAGCTGTTCAAGTGTTGAAGACAGTAGGCATTATTTTATTATATATAAAAATAATGCTTATGAAATTCAAACTTTTTGCTTCCTTTTAACAAGAAGGATATCAGCATCTTTGAAATAATATGATTCAGTACTAAGAGTTCCAAAAAACCCACTTAGATCCTCTTTTTCCAATAATTATGAGAGAAAAATAGTACTGGGGGGGTGTGCGTGAATTTTTTTGCCTTCTGGGTTAGGATTTGTACTATCCCATAGTATTGCCCACATCCTGAAAGCTTCAATAATCTGGAGATATTAACATCAAACATCATGAAGCTTATGACGTGGTTAAATATTTCATGCACCTGTCCTGTGCAAATTCTCAAATTAGCTTGGTTTTTATGTGTTGCAGTAGGTAACATACTTCTTTCTTCATGAACATCTCCTAGATGAGCAGACAGACAGAACTATCTGGCTGGAAGTTTTCATGAGAGAATAAAATTTTATTATTTTTTTTTCCAAATTTTCCACACAGTGTGCAACTTTGACAAATTTGTATTGGAATCGTGCCCCACTTCTTGCCACTTTACGCAGACATTGAAGCCAGCTGGCTCCAGAGTCAGGCAGCCTGGAAACAAGCTGGCTTAAGAGCTGCAGAGGCTTGGTTCCCAAATTCCCACTTCCTAAGCCAGCAGAATCCTACTTCTTTATTATCGAAACTAAAATCTGCCTTTAAAAAAATCCCTTCCATTTTAGGACATTTCTAAAATATCTGTTCCAATTGCATATGAAAAACAGATTTTCACATTTTTGCAAATGACAGAGACAGTTTGTATCTGAATAGCTAAAGATCTGTCCTCGTCTGCCCCGTACCAGTAGGATGGGACTTCAGCTTCAGGGACAAACTAAACGGACAAAAAGGAAGTTTTTAACAACATGAAAGGGGCCAGTAACAAAATCTTTGGAAGTACAATAAATGATGCCCATGTGGAACGATCAGGAAAATAATAGGAGCTGTAAATGTACCACTTCTTGGTATTTTTCATTACGAGTCTGGAGATGTTTATTATACATACATGCAGCAGCAGTAAGCACTTGATCCACTTCTATCCAAAAGGCACATAGTCTTGCTGGCCATAAAGATATTGACACTAACTTTATATTTTTCAATTACCTAGGAAGGAAAGCTACATCTGAAATCTGCACAGGACATTTTACGCAATAAACATTTGTGGATTAATTCACAAACACAATTTCACTCATTTATATACCTGGAGTCAGACCTTCTCTGGCTTAATTGCCTTTACTAAATACAGAAGCAAAGGTCTGCTGAAGTTACTTCAGATTAAAAACCTACCAGAGAATCAGGGTGGCCAAAAATAAAAGCCCGTAACCAATCTTCTCCTTTTTGTTTTATGACAGTGGCTGTCGTCAGTGTCTGTCTCTGTATATGACGTTGTTGAAGACTGACTAAATTTCTGTTCTGTCATTAATAGGCTTCAGTCATTTCTAACATTTTTCCTAAGGTGTTCCAGCAGCTGATGATACTTAATACCAATTCCCAGAAATCTTTTTAATATTTTGTATACTTTCAGAAATCTTCTCCCCAAGATCTTCCCAAAGCCAAATTAACACGTATGAGAAACATGGCCAGAGCTTATCAGAACCAGAGGCTGCAGCTGGCAAAAAGAGAAAAAACCCTTGATATTCTCTAGATCTTTTCATGACAGTAATCCAATATATATTAGTGTGTGAAACAAAATATCAGAAACATATCGAGTCTCATAAGTGTCTTTTGTCTGGTTTAGACCAACTATCTCTATCCCACAGAATAGATGATGGCATTTTTTATAAACTAAATGGAGTACTTGCATCTTTCTGATGTGATAATGCTATAAACCAGCTGGAACTTTCCAGAAACATAGCTTCTTTCTGAACTGATAACCTCTTGGTTTAGAGCAATGCAGAGCGTGGAAGCTTGGAAAGATCTAAGCCTTACATTCACTTAAAAGAACAATGACAATTTCTCAAGAAGATGAAACAGAAATATTTAGCAAGAATTAGGGTTTTTTTAATTATTGCTTCAATTCACAACGTCACGTTGTGATTTTTTTTTTGCTTGGGACAAAAGGTCTTTGCTGAAGGCCTAACATAAGACGCTGGTCAGGCAGGAACTCTAGCCTTATTACAGAGGGATAGATGCAAGCTCTGCTAGTTGGAGAGCCAGAAGCCGCCAAACATTGCAGAATCATTTTTTTATTTTTTTTAAATCTGATTTACTTGTCAATTTTATGCTTAAATAACTGCTTTTGAGAACACCATGAAATTCATAGGAGCCAAGGTAACAGAAGCATAGCAACAGACACTGCTACTCAGAATAGAAACGTAAGAACGATTCTGCGAACTGTGTCCTTTCAATCTCATGCATACGAATGTACACAGGAATAGTCTCCAGAAGACATGCGTGCTTCCAAGTCTAGTCAGGGCTCAAAGTTTTAGACTCAGAGCACCAGAATCAAGAACGCTGTATCCCACAGTTAAGTAGAACATAGCAATCCCTGCTTCACAAGGTTTGTAAAGCTGGTTCTCAAGAGACACACACTCCTTCCACAGGTAATCCAATGTTTCCAAACCCCGTACCAGCCCATGAGGTGAATGGAAGTACATTATTGTTCTTTGGTTATAACTAAGAAATATGTCAACGCCTAAGCACTGAGCAAATGTCTCTAGTCCAAGATGCCGTACCCCTCTTCTTTAAAAGGCCTTAGCAATATATCTTCAGGTTGTACATAACATTATGACAACTATAAAATGCACTATATTCTCAAGAAAAAAATTTATTTTGTGTACATCCTCTAAGACTACGTAAGATGTATCCCAGACTAAAACTAAGGATGGACTAGCAGCGCTTATGCCACGTACTCTTCATAGGAATCCTGTCACAAGAAGGATGAGAGGCCTCAGCTCTACATAGTCCCTGACTATGCAAGTGCGACAAGACCCAGAGCAGCACAGCTTTCTGGAACATTACAAGAATGGGGAGCATCTCAGAAAGCTTAATTGCAACAGAAGCTCATTCCAAGTAGAATCATAGAATCATTCAGGTTGGAAAAGAGCCTTGGGATCATCAAGTCCAACCATCAACCCCACTCTACAAAGTTCTCCCTTACACCATATCCCCCCAACACCACAACTAAATGAGTCTTAAACACATTCGGGGATGGTGACTCCACCACCTCCCTGGGCAGCCTATTCCAGTGTCTGACCACTCTTTCTGTGAAGAATTTTTTCCTAATGTCTAGTGTAAACCTAACCTGTTGCAGCTTGAAGCCATTCCCTCTTGTTCTATCGCTGATTACCTGTGACCAGCACCAGCCTCTCTACAATGTCTTTTCAAGTAGTTGTAGAGGGTGGTGAGGTCTCCCCTCAACCTCCTCTTAATTTAATTTTTTAATTAATAATTTCAGATCTCTCCACAGATGTCATAGATGCATATAGATGACTCTCCTAACTTACAGAAATCTTAACACTCTGCTACAGGAGGACCAACCCCACCACAGGATTATGAAGCTCCAATTTTAATGAAAGTTGGGTTCTTATTACCCCTGAAAGAATTTCCAGAGTTTCACTTTTCTAATAACTTCCGATCTACATCATCATTCATTTGGTTTTATGCTCTCATTGTCTATTAGCAGAAGTATCTCCCTGCCTCCTTTTCCTAAATATAAAATAGCAAGCGTAACAAAATAAAGACTTTTTATTAGTTAAATAAGGGAGAAAAACATCCAAATGCTTTTCATTTTCTCTAGCAGGGAAATATTTTCACTGCTTTTTCAATCTAATAATCCTCTTTTGTACTCATTCTAGTTTCCAGAGACTTAATCCTGAAACGTCTGCTCCTGGGAGTTCAGCTGCCTGTAATACAAGGCTTATTTCTAAAATGGCAGAGTTGCATATCTTTGGCTCAAACTTTTGAGAAAATTTTTTCAGTAGTGAGGAAGAGCCTTGACAAAGTCCCGTTTGAGATAAGAACGGGGGGGGGGGGGAAAAAAGCTATGATGGCTGAGATATGGGCGGTAAGAAGCTTGAAAATTCAAGAGGAAAATCATTGACCTAGAAAGGTATAAAACTGTACTGAAGAAAAACAGGGAGTCAGCAGACAGAAGTCCAGCAAGACTGATGATCAGCCCATTCCAAGGAGAAATGAAGGCCAACCCTTCCTCCCTGGGCGCTTTTAGCAGGAGTACTGAGCATTCCGGTGCTCAACCTAGTAGCTTGCAAGTCCCAGCCAGGACCAATAAATAGCTTCCTTCTTCTTTTCACTTGTCTGCATCCTGCGTGCAGGGTCCCTCTGAGCACAGCAAAGGATGCCTGAACAAAATGACCCAGAGAGGGAGGGTTACAAGTTGGGCACAGTTCCTGTGCTCTCAAACACATTTAATCAATATTGCAGTCAAGGTCTTTCCAGGGTCTTAGATTTTATGTTTCTGGAAAGTCATCTATATAAATATTAACTTCAACTACTAAATTGAACAAAGATTGTTTAGAAGTAACTGAAGTAGTTTAGAAGTTACTAAGGCATAGTCAGAATAGAAGTTGGAAAAAATAATTTAAAATTCAAAAGTAAGCAACCGCTATATCAAAATGTGTTCCCTAAAACATTAAATATCTAAACATTAACTCTAGCAAATAAATTTACACCTTGCTTCCTATTCAATAAAAGGTCAAAAATGTAATACTTTTTTAGATTTGATATTACTCAAAGACAAAAAGATTTAATTAAAACATTTTGCATAATAGTTTAAACACAGTTATCACAAAGTCATTCAGTCACATACACATTAGAACTTCTTAAGTAAGGTATGCCTTACACAAACTAGTACTTTCAAAACCAACCTGAACAGCTTTTGCATTTTTTAAATTGATATATAATTAATTTGAATACAATTTCACTAGTCTAAAACTAGCAGTCTAAACCGACCTCTGAGTATTACTGATTTGTATACCTCAGTTTCACACTTAAGTCAGCAACCAAGGATTCTGTTGACAGACACCTAATCACATGAGTTTGCTGCATTTCTGTTTTTTTTCCAAAACTCTATGCTTGATAGAGATACTATAATCTCCTGGAAGCGTGTGTGTGTGTGCACGTGTGAAATCTAGACCAGAAAACAGATTTTCTAGGAATTAAGGCAACTGAAAGCATTCATCAAAATCCTTCTTTTTATGAGGTCTAAAATTACTCAAGGCAATAAGAAGCCTATTATTTGGACCTAGACACATGAATTGAAGCATTTAGTGCTCTATTTCAGGAAAATCTTCAGTTTTAACTCTGTACGAATTGTTAATGATGCCAGTTGGTCACTGTACCTTTAGAAAAGTTATGAAAAGCAATACAATCATATGAATTTTTCCTGCGTCCTTCTCAGGATATTTCATTTTTCATTTCCTTTTGTGTATTGCTCTCATACTAAGCCTGACAGAGCGCTAGGGATTAAGGAAGGCAGTGCAGAGAGTGCAATGCGATGAGGCAGCTCACACCCTGGCTATGCACAGCATATTTATCTCAAGAGTAAGAACAGAGTGTGCATTGCTTTAAAATTCACCACACAGATACAGCAAAAACACAGTAGGAGTTGAGCTGGCAGCTTGTGGTACAGGCCAGCAGGACTCCAAGAATATGATAACAAAAAGGGAAGCATAGATGAGGAAAGTGCTTTCTGGAGGAATTTGACAGAAGTGGAAGGTGGTTTGATTACGGAGGAAAGAAGTTCCAAGCACAAAAGCAGAAGAGAGAGGGGAAATAAAAGATTCAAGTGGTCGAGGGTTATTCTGCTGGATTAGAAAAGCCAAGGATGAGAGATTGGAATTCGATCCAGGGGGAAAAGGAATATTGCAGCAGTTGTAAAATGACTGTAGCGAACAGAGGAAGCTGTGTCAGAGATAGATTTACATTGCAGCAAAAGGGAAACACAATGTAGAGCAGATTCGGTAGGGAGGGAAGAAACGAAATAGAGGAATGCGCAACTGAGTAGTTGAGAGAAAATGATGGAGGAGAGCTGAAGCTATCAACTTTACAAACCAGAATGACCAGGAGAATGGTGACAGAGGAAGACTGAGATGGTTAGGTGGAAAGCAATTCAGTTTTGCTGAGCTTGAAGTAGAAGTGAAACATCCAGGAGACACTAAGATGACAGGAGAAGATCTGTGACCAGGCAGATAGTGCAAGCTGCATGTAAGGAGGCATACCTGAGAGTCACTCTCAAACTCTGAAAACCCGTGACTTCTGAATTTCCAAACAAATTTGTCCTACTCTCTGAATATTCACTCCTAAAGCTCTAATCAAAATATACTACTTTGCTGGATAGTAAATCAAATCCTATAAAAGAGAAGGATTTTTTCCCCACTACAAAAAGCTTCCATTAAAAAGTAATTCCTCAGTGTAATGTCTTCAGTCTTGACTCAAACATCAAGACCTCAAGGCACTCTACACACAAAAGAACAGTAAGATCATTGCTACTTGAACAAATTTTAAAAGCCTTAGTTTTCGTTACAGTATTATGCTACAAACTTACAAGCTTACACAATCTTTTGTTTACCTTTTAGTAATCAACATTATGCAACCTTTCTTGGCATCAAGAGCAGTCAAACAAGGTTTTAATCCATTATGTTAAAAATTACCAATTTAGTAATATGTTCTCTGAAAGTACATGTATATCAGTTTCCAACAGCAGAAAATATTGGAATATAAAGGGAAAAAAAAAAAAGGATTTTAGCCTCCACAGAATCATAGAAATGTAAGCTAGAAAGAACTTCAAATCATCTGCTTTTGCACAAAGATGTGATTTAGATCAACCTAAACCAGAAGTTAGTCTAACTTTTTTTTTTTTTTTTTTAAACAGCTGCCTAACAGTGGAGAGTCCATAACTTCCGCAGCCTGATCTGGGTTACTTTTACAGTTAGATTTTTCGTTGATATATGAAACGACTTTAAAAAATACCTCACAAGTTAAGCTTACTCATTCTCAGTCATTTTTACTCACAGGAGATTTGCATTTCTTATCCTCCTAGCCTTTTAGTTTCTTGACTGAAAGGACTCTCTTCTCTCACAGTCTTTGTCATAGGTCAATCTGTTTTCTTAATATGTTCATGTTAGACTTCCTTGGATTTACATCAGCCTGTTTGCATCTGTCTTAAAAGTTCAGTTTAGCATTTTCCACCTGAGGCCTTCATCAGCATCAAGAAAAAGGGAATAATTGTCCCTTGGCCTCCCATACAACACTACCATTACTTCACGACAGAATCAGAATTGCTTTTTCATTCACAACAGCAAGCAAAATAAGAACCTAGTTTTCAGAAGTGTCAAGACTTGACATGAGCCAGTCCTTTTACAGATATGAATAACACAGTCTTTAAGATGACCGTGACAATGCACTTTTAGTAATAAAATTAAGAATTCTATCGACACTTTTTTCAGGCAAAAAATGAGAAACAATCTAATTGCAAGCGCTCTTTACACGGAAAGTAGAATTTTGTTGGTTCAGCGATATGGTTAGTTAGAAAATGCACCTCTATCTACTTTATGTCAAGATAGGCAAATGAGACTACAGGTACCCTTTATAGTAGGAAACTTCAAGTCTTGGGCTAGATGAGTAGGATTTTCAGAAGACAAGTGGATAAAACAATACTCATGGTACGTTTGTTGCTTCTTAGCTAGTCCTGTACAGGGGATATAGATGAACGCACACCCCTGAACATGCCCTCATCTTCTTTCTCCCCATGTACTTCCTACAGACTTTGGCTTGTCGAAGTTACCAGAATTTTAATTCTTTCCTGATTTCCTCCCCTAAGTGACAGTGCAAAATTTTAAACAGCAAACTAGCTTCTTTCTGGATTATAATTTGCTTGGACCCTCTATGGCCCTAATAAACCACGAAGATGCTGCCCCTTTGTGCTTATTATAACTATGTTCTAGCCAGGAAAATTTATTTCTCATAAAAACATTCATATCAAATGCAGTCTTTGTCAGAAGATACAGGTCTGCAATATCCTGGATAAAATTAAGTTTCCTTTGGGGTTGGGTGGGCATGGAACCCACACATGTGTGTACCCACGCACAGAGATACCAAGCTATACGCTATACTAATGATAACTTGCCTGCATATGTGTTGGCCTTGTTCAAGAGATCTGTGCATGCATGCATGTCGGCAAAAGCACGAATCCCCAGGCAGTTGATAGGATGAAGCTGGGATTCCAAAAATTCACAGCAAGTCCTTTTCACATCCTGCAGTTGCAAAAGACCAGCTGCTGGGAGCAGGACCTGTAAGAAGCAACAGGTGGTTAATATCCCAATTTGATTCTGAGCTTATACAAGAGGATTCTCAATATTAATAAAAAAACCAAAATAATCCATTAAAAAATTAAAAGACTAAAACAGAGAGGAAAAATTCATCATTATGCAACCGAAGAACTTAAACCCCAATATTAACATGATTTTACCTCCCTGCAAATACCATTCAAGATTTAAAATAACAAGCAACATCTCTACCAACGTGTTCACTGGGACATTATAATTACAAAAAGAGATTATAATTCTCACACTTCACAAAAACCTCTTCCCAATAGTTGTTCACAAGTTCCCTCCTTACTGTTCCCAACACTCCATAATTACATCTCATTTCCAAATGTTCAGCATTGGATAGTTCTTTAAATCAAAGTTTTCTAGACTATGATAGAATATGTAAGTCTTCTTTGCATGCAAGCACTGGACATTGTACCATTTTTTAGCATCAATAATAAGCATATTTATGCAACTGATTCCAGTAAGGAATCAATTCAGCTTCCAAAGAAGTCTGTGACTTTCTTGGAAGAATGACAATTCAGACATTTAAAAGCCTGAGCATACAAAATATTCTATAACTCATTAAAAATACGTATCAGTAAGGAATTAGCATAAACAGCATATTTGTCTTTCAACTTCCACAAAGCAAGCAAAAAGTAAAGAAGAATTTAAAAAACTGTATAACATACATTTTATTTGCCCAGTAAAACTTAAACATGAGATTTAGGTGAATTATAATTGTGCCTTTGAGTGAAATTCCATACTACTATCTACAATTCTCCTTCACAGTATTTTCATTTTCTGTGCCTTTGACAGTTATTTTAATGAGACTTCTATTTTAGAACATTCAAGTGTGAAATTAATGTTGGCTTGCATCTTCATTGGATGACATCAGGCAAGATTTTAACATGGAAGTCTTGCAACTGTTCACTTACATATAGAGAAAACATATACCACAGGACTGCATCAATAATAAGCAAGCAAAAAATACACCAAAGACAATGGCTGCACTACTCTCGCTAATGCTTTTCATTTAAACAATTCCTTGAGTAGAATTAAAGAGAGTCAGGCAAGAAGAAAACTGGAAGAATAGAAAGAGATGGGAAAGCAGAGTAAAACAGTTTAGAAAGCTCTGTAACACTGACTACGTGAAAGCTGCAGAATATACTTCTACATAATTGCTCTTTGGAAGACGTTTTAATGTTTGTAATTGTCTGTAGAATCAAATATTTGCCATCATCTTTGTAAGCATCTAGTTCCTTGGCTTCTAAAGAGCTATTATTGTTTACTGTTATTGTTTACTCTTTAGACTTCTTTCTTGAAATAAAACTAACAATTATGACCCAAACTAAAACAAAAAGGACTTAAGGTGATACGACCTTGTAAAGCTAATGTCTGCTTTAAGCTTCATTTTTTGGTCCCACGTCTACTGTTTATGGCTGCTCCTGTCCTTTCAGCCTGCCATACATGAATCATAGAATCATAGAACCATAGGGTTGGAAGGGACCTCTGGAGATCATCTAGTCCAACCCCCCTGCCAGAGCAGGGTCACCTAGAGCAGGTTGCACAGGAACACGTCCAAAACGCGGGTTTTGAATGTCTCCAGAGACGGAGACTCCACCACCTCTCTGGGCAGCCTGTTCCAGTGCTCTGCCACCCTCAAAGTAAGGAAGTTCCTCCTCATGTTTAGGTGGAACTTCCTATGCTCAAGTTTGTGCCCGTTACCTCTTGTCCTGTCACTGGGCACCACTGAAAAGAGCCTGGCCCCATCCTCCTGACACCCACCCTTTAAGTATTTATAAGTGTTGATAAGGTCCCCCCTCAGTCATCTTTTTTCCAGACTGAAGAGACCCAGATCCCTCAGCCTTTCTTCATAAGAGAGGTGTTCGGGTCCCCTCATCATCTTGGTAGCTCTCTGCTGCACCCTCTCCAGCAGTTCCCTGTCCCTCTTGAACCGGGGAGCCCAGAACTGGACACAGTACTCCAGGTGCGCCCTCACCAAAGCAGAGTAGAGGGGGAGGATGACCTCCCTCGACCTGCTGGCCACACTCTGCTTGATGCACCCCAGGATGCCACCGGCCTTCTTGGCCTGCTTGAAAAGCATCTTTCTGTTCCTCAAGATATTAATCCCTAATTTGAAGCAATCCACTATAGCCTCTGTTTTACACATTTGGCTGTCAATGTAGACAGCAAAAAAGAAGGATCATATATTTAACAAAAGTTTACTTTGAATATCAGTGGTTAATGAAAGACGAAGGAAAAAACACAAATGTGATTGCACTGAGATACACAGACCTCTGCTAAGCAAAATAAATAAAAATTAATTTAAATCTTAGATAATCCTTGAAAATATCAAATAAGTCTAACAAAATTAATGGAGAGGGTCTTTATGTAATAGGCACAAGTGTCAGATAAAGTCACACAATTCAAAACAAATTTAGAAAGCTTAAAGGTTACTAATGACAAGGTTACAAGTACACTGAAGTCATTTTATTTTATCATATGTTCAAGACAACGTGAAGATAATATTAGTAATACAATTCCTATTACTAGAACTACAGTATGATTAGTTATAACAGCAAGTGGATAATTCATTTGATAGCAAATTCTAGGATAAGATATAAAATTACATACCAAAAATTAGGACTAGAAATCTACTACAAGTATTTATTCACACAACTTGTCCCAATGAAGCAAACATGTCACAACTGCTTACAACTTCAGCAACTAATCCAAACACAGTCCTAGATAATTTTAGGCATGTTATCAGTATAGTTGAGCAAACAACATCTGAGAACAATCCTTGACTGTTTTGAGAACAATCCTTGACTGCTTAAATGGATTCAGAAGAAAAAATATATTCAATCACCACTGGTAAACAAAATACAAAGATGAAATTTGAGAATGGTATGCAGAAAAGCATTTAAGATTTGTATGCACAAACAGTCACACTCAGATGCTTGCTCACCCACATGAATAGTAAAGCAATGTTACAAGAACTAGAAGACCACTCTTCATTGTGGGAAATTTACGTCAGATCTTAAATCCTTATAATCGAGTTTGTAAAGTTACAGATTTCAATACATTTACTTATCAGACAATAAGACATTTAAATCTAAATATATTTATGTGTATTCTGCTACTAAAAAGGAAAAGAGAGGCAAAGTGCATCAAATGTATCCCCTTGAAATTATACATTGGGCTTCGGTTACTAGGCAACAAGAGCTGTGATAACATTTAGCTATTTCCATTTGTACCTATAGAACTGTTAACCTGGAAGCTCTAACAACCTGCATTTAAAAATACAGTTTCATCGCAGGCAGATTCACTCTGCTGGAGCTGGAGAGGGTGGGGGAACCCAAACTCCTCTCAAAACCATAAAACCCCCCTATATTAGAACTGCAGTACAGATGAAGTTTTAACTGCTGCTGACTCCAAACTGGTAGGCTATAGCTCAGATTTATTTCCAAAAATAGCCAGTAGAGGGTACCCTAACTTTCCTTTAAAGAACAAAAATACTTTAATATGCATACCGCTTTTCACTGCAAGAAATGCAGAGGGGGAAAAAAAACCCAAAACATCTCTAATTGCTTATTCTATGAAAATGTACCCTCATCACAGCGGCTGTTGTTTTTATAATCAAAGAAACTGAACAGATTATTATTACAGATGGCAAGTAAGAAATTACGTATTCTCTTTTTTGTGTCAAAGTCGTGGTGATGAATCTTGGAATGACTGCTACATTTCCTAGAGCAAATCATTTAACCCTTACAAGTCTGAAGAGTATTCCCTGGTTATCTGCTCCTGGTTCTCCTTCCTGAAGTGACAGTCCTATTCCCAAAGCTGTGTGCACCCACCACACCAAATGCACCTTTCCAACTCCACTGAGACAAACAGGACCATGACCAGGTAGAAGTATTTGTTTTAAAATCCCACCTGCAGGGTCACCTGCGGAGTCAGGAGGAATCCACTTAAGGCCCTAAAATTGGGTGCTGTTTTCACTGGAGTAGAGTCAAGCCTTTCAAAATATCTCAACTAGATCATCAACCTGTAATTGAGGCTGCTGCCCTCTTATTGTGGTCCTTCAGATACATGCCAGGAGCATGTTGAGGCCTGAGGGTACAGATGTTGCCTGCAGCTTTTCTCCCTCTTTTTTTTCTAGACAGCATCATGACTCTGTTCACCCTTGTGCAGATGGACATATTTACTTCATGTGACCAAAACATACATGTATTGAGCTCTGAGGGGAGGAGCAGCTGGTACAGGCAGGTGCCTCTCCAGCTACGTGTGATCCATCAGTTCACCAGGCACGTTTACATCAGTCTCAGGGAGATACTGCCTGCATGACAGACCAACAAGTCCCTACAACGGAAGGCGGCTCAGAGGAGATGAACTCAGGGAAGAAACGTAAGGAATGAGCACCAAGTAGCAGAAAGCAAGCTGAACTTATCTCAACACAAGGGGGACTGGAGGATAACCTGTGTTTTAGATATATGGCTGTACCAGTGAGTCATCAGGTCGTGTAAACAGCCTTCTCTGAGATTATTAATAGAGTATGATGTCTTCCTCAGCTATCCAGAGCAGCAGGGGATAGAGGTGTATGTGTGGCTCAGCCCAAAACAAAGTACAGAAACCAAACAAGCAACAGAAGGAACTCTGAAAAGAGCAACAGGCTTGAGCTGACTTTATCCCACATATTCCTTCCTAGTGAACAAGGGATGCCCAGTGGGCATATAGAGACCGGTAATGGGATCCCTTCTGTACAGTGATCCAAATGTATATTGCAATTGCTGTATTTTGCTTGTGTTGTGATTTCAGTATATTGCTGTATCTCTCTGCTAAATCAAAACATATCGTATATGTAGCACCAAGTATCTTCAAATAAGTAAATTTTATATCAAACATTAAACCCTCCTCTTGGACTACCTAGAAGCAGCTGGTCAGAGAAGCTGCCCTGGAGTGCCTCCACACCAGACAAAGGAGTTTATGCTACCTGAAGGGTGTTAGATGACTTAACAGTCATCCCTTCACAGTATATGCACTTCACAAAGTTCAGGGCTAAACTCCCCTTCACCCAGCCCCTTGCTCCCACAAGTTGGTACCACTTACAGAATCATAGAATCACCTAGGTTGGAAGGAACCTTTCAGATCATTGAGTCCAACCACCAACCTAATTCTGACAAAAACCATCTCTAAGCACTATATCTGCCTTTCTTTTAAATACCTCCAGGGGAATGGTGCCTCCACCACTTCCTTGGGCAGCTTGTTCCAATGCTTATAACCCTTTCAGTGGGGAATTTTTTCCTAATATCCAATCTAAACCTCCCCTAGCACAACTTGAGGCTTTTTCCTCTTGTCCTGTTACTTGAGAGAAGAGATCGACCCCCACCCCACTACACCCTCCTTTCAGATAGTTGTAGAGAGTAATAAGGTTTCTACAGCCCCCTCAGCCTCCTTTTCTCCAGGCTATACAACCGCAGCTCCCTCCTCCGCTCCTCATCAGACTTGTGCTCCAGACCCCTCACCAGCTTTGTTGCCCTTCTTTGGACACACTCCAGCACCTCAATGTCTTTATTGTAGTGAGGGGCCCAAAACTGAACACAGTACTTGAGGTGGGGCCTCACCAGTGCCAAGTACAGGGGGACAATCACTTCCCTAGTCCTACTCACCACACTGTTCCTGATAGAAGCCAGGATGCTACTGGTGTTCTTGGCCACCTGGCCACACTGCTGGCTCATATTCAGACCGCTGTCAACCAACACACCCAGGTCCTTTTCCACCAGGCAGCTCTCCAGCCACTCTTCCCCAAGGTTGTAACGCTGCGTGGGGTTGTTGTAACCCAAGTGCAGGACCCGGCACTTCCCCTTGTTGAACATCATACCATTGGCCTCAGCCCATCGATCCAGCCTGTCCACATCCCTCTGCAATGCCTTTCTACCCTCAAGCAGGTCAACACTCCCACCCAACTTGGTGTCGTCTGCAAACTTACTGAGGGTGCACTCAATCCCCTCATCCAGATCATTGATAACTTTATGCAACACAAGCTTTTAGTACTTGTCCTGCTAGTTGAGAATGGACGAACAAGCCCAGTGGAAGGGGCCACCAAGATGATCAGAGAACTGGAGCATATATTACAAGGAGAGGCTAAGAAAACCGGATTTGTTCTGCCGTGAAAGAGAAGACAAAGGGGAGTACTTATTACCATCCACAGCTATCTAATGGGAGGGCAGAGAAGACTGAGACAGACTGTTCTTGAAGATGCATTGCAGTCGGACAACAGGCAAGTGGGAACACAGGAAAATCTGACTGGAAAAAAGAGTTAGGTTGTTTTTTGTTATTTTGTGTTGTTTTGTGGGTTTTTTTAAACCACAAGGTTGGCTAAGCCCTGGAACAAGTTGCCTCAAGAAGCTGTAGAATCTCTGCACATGGAGATATTGACAATTCAGTGGATAGGCCCCTCAATCTGCTTTAATTGGACCTGCTTTTTAAAAGTTCAATTCAAAGTAAAATTTAAATTGATTAAAGCTTTCTGCCTGGTGATTTAAATCAATTTGATTCAGTAACTTTATATCAATCTATGCTATCGTCTTTGCACTCCTCTTTGTACAGATAGATTCTCCTACCCAGAAGATATTGTGCTACCTGCAGTATGAAGATGCTTAAGGCAATATTTTCATCTCCACTGTTTTTAAGTTTCCTGGAATTTCTTTCTGTCATGAATTCTTGCCCAAATTCAAATTGATACCCACCAACAATGCATTAAGATTAGTATAATGCCAACGTAAAAATAATTAAAGAACCTATTGCAGGTTTTGTGAACAAGATCCCACAGCATAAACAAAAACCAAAATCTCTCCAAAGTTATTTTGCAAGCAAATAAGCCAATAAAAATCAAAGCAGCATATGCCAAGAGAATTGAATAACATGTTGTCTAAAATAGAAAAATTCATTCTTTATCACACGGAGGGAAAAAAATACAAATCTGTAACATCAGGAAAGAGACTAATCTAGGAAAGCAAATGTGTGAGAATGCAAACACAATATAAAGCAACATAGAAGCACACAGGAGAGCAAGTTACATCCTTGCTAATTGCAGATATTCTGTATTTTCAGTTCCAACATTAAAATGAAATCAATTTCAGAGAGCAGCAATTATGTTAATACCTGACATAAAACAAATTTTGAGGAAATACAGTGAATTTAATTTCTATTTCTGAGGTTTAAATAACGATTTCAGCAAATTAAACTCCTTCACTTGCTGTTTATACTATTGTGGCATAAGGAAGAAGGAAATGAAAATAATAGTCAAAGATCATCCAAATTATCTTATATTTTTTATTCTCATCTACATGCATCCGTACTGTAATTAAAACTGTGGTTTGTAACTGAAATGTAGTCTAAGTTCTAGTGAAATCATTCAGCACTGCATTGAAATTATGCTATTTGCAAGTACGCACACAAAACCAGATACAAATATTTTAACACTTGCATCTGTGGAATAAAATGGAGAAGCTCCAATTTTGGAAAACTCAACCCTGCTAGCATTTCTATATGAACACCATGTGCAAATTAAGTTCACTGTTCTGTTCTTAAAGTAACATACAAATAAGGTGCTACACTGGATTTAAAGATGTGCTTGAGCTGCAAGTTTAGAACATAATACCATGTATTTTATAAAACATGCCTTTTGGGCATCTTAACATCCTTAACTTTATAGGCTATGCGAAGACTTGGATGTATAAATTTATCCTTTAGCTTAACGAGCCCCATGCAATTAAAAATTAAGTGTGGGTGGCAGTTTTATAGTATCAGAGGCAGGAATCAAACTGCTAATCAAGATACAGCCCTATTCCTTCACATTCCCGTGGTACTAGACACAAATTGGTTGAGCACTGTTTCAGTTGAAAACAAGCAAACAATCATGATAACATAATATTTTGAATGACTGACACAATCTGCAAAATACTAAGCAGCTCCCAACTCGGAAAGCAGTGTGACAGATTCAAATGGAGCATAAGGAAAAAGTAACTGTTCTATACACCTGCTTTTTAGCCAGCATCATAATCTGTACTTAAGTCCACTTCAGTTACAGTGACATGCAATTTATAGGAATCAACTGATTTACTCAAAAAATGGTTTTAGAAGAGATAGCACTTCCGAAGATTAATCTGAATGAACTACTAATTATTAGTCAAAACATTTGGGGTAGAGGTGGTTGTTTTGTTGTTTTCTTGGGTTTTCTTTTTTGAAAGGGGTGCGTGTGGAAGTTTTGGGATGCAGTTAAGGCTTGCTGAAGCACAGAAAAAAAGACTCACGAAGCAAATGAAGTAACAGAAGGGTCACTAATCAAATAACCCATTATAATTAATGGTGTCTACCTGGACTACAAGGGAGAACCATGCAGTCTTTTTTCTCTTGAGGTTTCTCCTACATCTTCTCTACTAGAACAGTGCCCTAACCACCATGTAACAGCACATTTTGGCTTAAGCCTCCACACAAGAGACAGATCGATTTTCTATTCTGATGGTTATTTTTGTTAACAGTGATGAGCTTAGCCTTTCATATCCTCTTCCTCTGTAAAAAGATACTGGAAATAGATGTGTCTCTCCAAGTGAGAAACATTGTCTCACTTGGAGTGAAACATTCTTGAACCTAAAATAATTTTTATTAGAATTTTAGGTATTTCTTTCAGTCAAAAAAATCTTAGACATTTTTATTTGATAGAAGCAGAGGTTTTGATTTGAAGCTGGGTGAATGAATTTAAGTATATGTACAGTAAGTCATCTAGAATTAAAGCTCAGAATCCTTCATCATACTGTAAATCAGTACTTATAAGATTATACAGCTGCATAAAAATAGCTTCATATTTTCTTAGGGATGGGATAATTTAAACAAGACTAACTGGAGTCTGAACAAAGCCACTTGCTGCTGATACTTTGTCATTCAGGAACTGGGAAATTTATTCTTTAACTATGGTGCTAGCCAGTCAAATAATATACAAAGCTCCCCTGCAATAGGATTAAAAGAAGCTGAAAAACTTTCGCGGGCATGATAACATAACTCACTCGACGTGGTCTTTGATCTTTCTGCAAAGGCTGACCCACATAAAGAATCGCTGTATCAGCTGATGCTTTAAGCTACTGTGCTTGAGCTATAGGATTTACCCGTAACATCTCACACCTTCAGTACCAGCCCACTCTCCATTTCAGACCCCACTGACAGATACATTGAGTTTGGTTATACCAAAGATTACTATGATAGAAATATTTTTTAAATATTGCTTAAAACTAAAGACATAAAAGGCTGACTAAAGACTCAAGATGTTAATCTGCTATGTTTCCTACCTTAGAAAACTTCGGGGGGAAATAAGGAGGAGGGAAATGAAGGAGGAGTTGTTTGTTGGTGTTTTTTTTGGTTGTTTTCTTTTTCTACATTACAGACTGACTGATTTGTAACAAACAAAGGTTGTTCTCCTAGTATAACTCCATATTTTCTGGCAATCTTCAAGAGAGGGATTGAAACATCATTTGCAAAACCCTAAATCCTATGCTGGAAACAAATGGCAGCATAACTGAGACAGTAGATTGTGAACCTCTGCTTTCTCTATTATCCCATTCTCTGGTACAGAAGATGCACCCATACTACTGAGTTTTATAGTAATACAAAACCAACAACTAAGGACAAGAGAAATAGCATGAAGTAGAAATGCTTTGTGTGCATGGTGCTTATCTTCAACACAAAAACTGTGTCAAGATTAACATCTAATGTGCAATAAATGGCCCTTCAGTGGACTCAAAAAGCATTTGATTACTCCTATCTTTTAGTGTTACAGTTATATTTTTATATTTTATTGAGATAATCTTTTATTTATCATTCAGTTTCCTACAGCAGACCATATTTATATTCTCCTAGAAATGTCACAGGGGAATACCTCCTAAAAAAAAAAACCCTCAAGGCATCAGGCTTAGTGACAAATTTCATAATCACTTTAATCTAGATGTTGTGCTTATAAAATTCATGTATGCAGGGACAGAATTGCCAAAGTAAACGGCACCTCTAGCCCCCCTTTTGAAATTTTTTTCAGATGAAGGTTTAATGCATACATTTCATGATTTAAAGTACGACCAATATCCACAAAACAGAAACATTTTCAAGCAAGCTTCTACTCAGTTTCCAGAAATTTCGTCTTATGTGTAGCAACATGCTGCTAAATTTACTCACAAGTAAGAGAGGTCAAACATGGAGTCTCTTCTTTAAGTGGCCTAATTTACTCATAATAAGCACCTTGAATTTTACAGGGAGGTGGATGGGCATACACGCTTTCATTTGCATACAACACTTCAAAAATGAGCAAATGACCTCCGTGCTTTAGTTGGTGAGGGCTGTCTTTCAGGTTTTGCCACAGATAGCTTTATGGTCATACATAAAGATACATGGATGCCTACGCTAAAGGTCATGGCTGAGGCAAAAGTAGCTGCTTTCATCCGACTTGACATAGAAGAGTCTCTACAACAGCCTAGCAGTGCAATAATTTTAAAGATCACAGACTTAGAAAAGCTGCACAAGGCAGTTTACATACAAAAGTTCTTATTTGTTAACATCTAGTTAAAGGGCTAGTGAGGCAGGATGAAGGGACCAGGTTTTTAGACTCAGAGAACTTGTGATCTCAGTCCTGATTACGTCTGACTTACCCAGCGGTCATCATTTCTCTGTTTCCTTTATTTAAGTTGTCTATTCGAGCCTGTAAACTCTTTTGGTCCACACCATATATATGACTTGTTGCTATAATACCTATCACAAGAGAATCCCAATCCTAGCTGGCCCATAAAACAGTTAAAAATATTTTTCAGGCTAGCCTAGAACTTCATGCTTTTTTAGCTAAAAGTATGCTCAAATAATGGGTAAAATTCCTATCTTCTAAAAAAGAAAATACAATGAATCCCTCCCTAGTCAACTGCATGAAAAAATGATCTCTGTGTTTCCTTCTGGATGCTCTTCCATTTGCATGCTCTTCCCATCCTGTCTTTAGAAGGCAAACAGCCTTCTGGTGTAGAAGCTGAGCACTTCCCATCAGTTACAAAACCAACCTTAAATCATGTTAATAATGAAAAAACAGGGATCGTAGAATAGTTTGGGTTGGAAGGGACCTTTAAAGGTCATCTAGTCGGGCCCCCTTGCAATGAGCAGGGACATCTTCAACTAGATCACGTTGCTCAGAGCCCTGTCCAGCCTGACCTGGAATGTTTCTAGGGATGGGGCATCTACCACCTCTCTGGGCAACCTAGACCACCCTCCTCATTGTAAAAAGTTTCTTCCTTATATCTAGTGTGAATCTACCCTCTTTTAGTTTAAAAATCATTACCCCTTGTCCTATTGCAACAGGCCCTGCTAAAAAGTCTGCCCCCATCTTTCTTATAAGCTCCCTTTAAGTACTGAAAGGCTGCAGTAAGGTGTCTCTGGAGCCTAAACAACCCCAACGTTCTCAGCCTGTCCTCACGGGAGAGGTGCTCCAGCCCTCTGATCTTTTTTGGTGTCCCTCTCTGGACCCACTCCAACAGGTCCATGTCTTTCCTGTGCTGAGGGGTCCAGAGCTGGATGCAGTACTCCAGGTGGGGTACTTCTCAGCAGGGCTGCTCTCAATCCCTTCATCTCCCAGCCTGTACGGATACCGGGGGCTACCCTGACCCAGGTACAGGACCCTGCATTTGGCCTTGTTGAATCTCATGAGGTAACTATATATTAGACCAAAGCAATAGCCTATTCATTCCAGGTAGGCTACGAACACCCATCTTCATCCACTATCAGAGAAAGGTGCGTGAAACCTCATGGTCTGGAGTAAAATAGCCACAACAGAGAACATTTCCTTGAAATGTAAGGAATAGCTTGCTCTTGAAGCACAAAGATACATCTTAACTTTTAGAAAAGCATTTCTAGTTAGTTAAAACCACATTTCACTTGCGAAAAACTGGCAGTGTCCAATGCTTTGCAGGTAAATAAACGTAAGGGCTGCAACAGGACAAGAGCCTGGCCTTCCGCGTTTGAAAAGGCACAGTAAAAGATTGTGGTGGTCCTACGGTTCTGGTTGGTGGATCAGAGATGCAGGCTTCTTTTAAGAGTAGGAGAGGAGTTAGAAGACAGAGAGGAAGAAATGGCAAAAAATTTGCCCTTTTTAGAACTGCTTCTGTCTAGATTTGCTGCAACCAAGCAGGGATCTCCTCCACACTGGAAGCAAGTTTGCGGCTGGTTTGTGACAGAATGTCCTGAACTATCAGAACCATCCCTTTGTCTGTCTTCTCCCCTTCCAAGGAAAAGGGGAAGAAGAAACCTAGGATGGAAGAAAGTAGAACAGGTGAACCCAGCCCAGACCTGGACCTTATATGCTCTCACCTAATTACGGAGGTAAACCTTACAGGGTGATGATACCTGCTTTGAAACAGTGTCTATCTAATGGTAACCCAGGGTTCAGAAGTAATAATTTCCAAACCAACCAGCACAGCTAGAAAAGCACGCTGCTCACCTTCTGCATCCTAAGCAGCTCCTCTCATGCATTTTTCAGCAACAAGCTCTATTCATTAGGCATCCACTGATTAAGTGTAATAACAACAGTAATATGTATGCACATGTATGTTTTTGTGCACTCCTCTCTCTAGGTATCTGAAAGAAAAGCTTAACTTTAAGCATAAGTAAATAACTCGCTCTTTGGCCCTTAAAAAGGTATATGGAGTCTTCAAAACAAATAGGTATGGGAGGAAAAGCAGAGTCCTTGTTTAGTCATCTCACAGTCAACCTAAAAAAAGCCCGAGTTCTCTCCCTCTCTTAAATGGTAGCTTTTCCATGCCTTTAACAGCTTTAAGCCTTTCCTGAAAGCAAGCTATTCCTGTCATATTTTAGACCATCCATCAGAGTGTCACAGGTGAAAACTGTGGGGTTTTGTTTGTTTTTTTGTTTGTTTGTTTTTTCCCCCCACACACTCCGTTTTAAAGTCACTATTCCACAATAAGCAGAAGTTTTTCTAAGGTGACTACAGTATGTTATTCTATTCTAGGAAAAGTTGTTAATGTAAAACATAGCAATACGTAGGAGTAATTCAAGTTTTTCTTTTCATGCATTACTTTACACTTTCCAACATTAAATTTGGGCTGCAGTCATGCTAGCCCGACATCTAGCTTAGCTAGAAAGGAGTGACATTTTCTATTTTTGTCTGGTCTTGAAAAAAATCCTTAAATCAGTTTATCACCTACACCTTTTGCTACCTACTTTTCAAAACTAAAGAAAATCCATCCTTCTTTAGAAGCTTGTGACACATTACAACCATTTTGATACAGTGAAAATCAACTATTTATTCCTATTTGTTCCTGTGCTCCCTAGGGATTTTTGATCTATTTATTGCTCATCATGTGACAATCTAGAAGGGACTATAACTAACTTGACTTTCAAAAGCCTTTAATATGGTTATTTCTGGACCACTCAAAGAATTACAGGAGGCTTTTAGGAGCTACACACAACTCAAGTAGAATTCTAAAACATAGGGAAAGTTTGAACTCCCTTATGTTACCTGACACTAACAAAAAAAAACCCAACAAACCAAACCTTGATAGTCTCTGTAATGCTTAGGATCACTAGTGACATTGTACTGATTTACTAAAACGTGAGCTAAACCTGCAAGAAATAGCCAGCTAGAGAATATAACATTTTTATACAATCTCAGCCACCTCACTTTGAAAGTTTCTTCTCTGTGCGTATGCAAGGATTATTTTTTACATATATGTCTATAAAATCCTTTTTGCCCTAGTGGTCTGATATTCATTTGCTGCAGTGCCTCATCTTTTGACCCTTTCTTTAATCCTGTCCTTGATCTGTAAGAGGATGCACCTTGCACAGTCTGTTGGCGTAACTGGGACTTTCTACCTTAATTAGTTTTTGGCACCTCGCTCATGCGTGGCTATGGCAGCCTACACGCTCTCCTAAATCACTCATTAAAGAAACAATATGCAGGAAATGAACAGCTGTTATATTTAGAGCTGCAGTGCTGAGTAAAAGTGTTTTATTCTTTTTATCATTTAAATTAAACATGCCTGTTTAAATCCCTCAGTGACTTCCCATTCACCTCCCACAGTAATCAGAATCACATGCTTCTGAAGTGCAGGATTACAGATCAGTATCTCTTCTGTAATGTACTCCTGCCTCAACCCCACTTCTGTCTCACCCCATCACCTCCTCCATGAGTTTCTGATTCATTCCTTGGCTCTTGCTTAGACCGTGGTGACACAGCCAAGCTACAAGCCT
This sequence comes from Chroicocephalus ridibundus, assembly GCF_963924245.1. Taxonomy (NCBI): domain Eukaryota; kingdom Metazoa; phylum Chordata; class Aves; order Charadriiformes; family Laridae; genus Chroicocephalus; species Chroicocephalus ridibundus. Next base: position 39,952,857 of record NC_086288.1, on the reverse strand, counting down.
CTTCACCGCCTTTGCCCAGAAGTGTCTCTTCCAAATAAGCAGAAACAAGTGGTTTTTACCTCCCCGCAAAATATCTTCTGAAGTAACAAAGATGTTGAGATACGGACTGAATCATAGATTTTTCCCTAAAACCACAGTCTCTCTCCAGAAGAAGTTCAAGACTCTCTGCCTCCCACACACTCAGGCATTTGATAGTCCAAGACAGTCTTTTACAGCCTCAGGACAATTTTAATTCACTCCTCATATCTTTTGATCCACCTTTTAGATCCACCTTTATCTCTTGTGCTCATTCTTGGTTTTGTTTCTCCCTTATGCATTTCTCTTTAGCACTACAAACTGGTGTACAACAGCTCAAATTTCTGTTCACGTATCTTTTCATTCTTACAAGACTCATACCCTTCTGCCTACCCAATTTTCTTTATGAACAAAGTTCTGGAATCTCACATTTAGCAAGACCATAGCAGAAAAATATGTTCTAAAAAGACTCACTGGTTGGAAAATGCCAGCATAATGTGAATAAAACATCACTTGGAAGACAGGGAGAAATATCAGCAAGGTATCTTCAGAAAATGGAAAAAGGCAAGAAAGAAAAAAAAAGGCAAGAATGTAAAAAATGTGAATAACCTAGGAAAGAGCAGTTGCCATATCTGTGCAGCATCTGTTTCTCCTGGTCCTGATGGTCCTGCCACCAAAGCTACAGCTGTACAGAAACAGCAGTTGCCTTCTCTACAAATTCCTTTTGCTACCTACCTCCCGAAACTTCAACTTACCATCTATAACCAAGGTGAGAGAACAGTGAAGAATTTTATCCCTAAATGAAGTACGAATTGTATTTATTCAGCTTGGCTTAAAACATAATTTGGGAAGGTCTGCTCCAGGTCTAGCACCACAATGCAAAAAAGGTGTTGAACAGACACGTTGAAGAGACTTTTTAGGAAGACAGCCCAGGCTCGAGACAACACCTGAGTGTTCCTGTCCGCTTTCTTTGAGCTGTGTGGCTGGCCGCGTGTACCTGTGCTGTGCCTGTGTGCACCTACTGGAAATACACGCTCAGCCTCACCACCAGCTGGAGCTCGGGGACACAGAGTTGCAGCTGCCTTGCTGTTATCAGGCCACTGGATTCAGCAACTCCCAGCACTTTCCTCATGTGAAGCACAGAGCATGATTTTCTTCTGCCACGTATCACCAAGCAAGCCCAATCAGAAAAGGGATTTTTTTTTTTTTTTTTTTAGTAAGGCACCAAATGTCTATCAGCCAGGTGTAAGGCTCTGAAATACACCTTCAACCAAACCAAAACCCCCAGTTTCTCAGTCTTAAGAAAAACAAACAGAAAGGGGAGTGACAATGCAGTAGCCATATCTGTTCTACAGTGCATGTAATAATATTGCACCACAAAAAACAGGCAGTTTCCACTTTGCACATACATAATGGCTAAAGTAATAAAAGACACGCTATGGGAAAAAAAATATGTTGAGAAAAATACATCCTACTCAATACACATTTAAAAAACAACAGAGAGCAAAATATTAAGTTTCCCCACAAAGTTGTTTGTTTAGTATTTTGGTCAGCAGCTCTTTTGTGTGAAGCTTACTCATTTAAAGCACAAATTAATGAAGCTTGTATTGGTAATAAAATATGCCTGTAGAAAGATCACACTCCTCTTTTCTCTTCCCTCCTACACTCGCTCTCCTGACAGGCAGGCATGTATAAGCAAATGAAGAATGCTTAGTAGGATTATTTCACTGGAAAAATTAGATCATTTACTGTTGCCTGACATGTCTTACAATGCATATAAATTCAAGAAGTGTGCCACTGTCTCTCCTCCAGCTAAGCCATATATTAGTTGTGCCCTCACATTATTAAAATCCTCAAAGCTGTTGTCAAAAACACCAAAAAAAAAGAAAGGTCAGAAGAGGTAACCAGATGGTTGCTTGAGACCTAATGTATAAAATATGCACGAAAGCAAAACACAGTGGTACTTCACTGGTACTCCTTCAGCACACAATCAAACAGTATACTATAAGGCTGTTTAGTCCAGCACTAAATTCTTGCCCAGTAAGACTTAAACATGTTTCTATGAGCAAGATTTGTAGTGAAACTCACGTCAGCTTGGATTTAAGTACCTCTCTGCAGTGTCAGCAAGCCCCTAATATTATTTAAACCGTGCTGGCATAAAAGAATAGCAGTTAAAGTTTGGATTACCATGTAAAGAGCGGTTTCAACACACATCAGGATTAACTGATGCTGTTGATTCAGTTTTAATCACGAAGTTATTACCGTGAGCCAGTTTTAGAAACCATGTTAAATTGAATGACTCTGGATATGACTTCAGGATTTGCAAGAACTTCCAGAATTTAGTAGCCATGATGAAGATAAGCAGAAAGACCAAAAGCTTGTTTATTTTTACAGCTCTGTGAGATGATCCATTAAAGATCTCAGTCTCTTCCTAAACCTTTAATAATATCTGTGTCAGGGAAATAAGATCACCAACCACCGATAGCTTTTGACACTCAATAGCTCTATTACATAAAACACGTTTTGTAGAGAAAAAATGCTTTCAAGAATTAGTACAGTTGCTTGAAACCTACTAGCAAAGAAAAAAAAAAAAAAGAGTTTATGGACAGAAGGTTCTATGTCCCCATACAGGCAGCATAAAAAGTGATGCTAAGCTGAAGTATGATGGTGGACAGCGTAAGAAAGGTTTCTAGGTTTCAAGATCAAGCCAAGTCCAGCAAACACCCGCTAGTGGAAGATGTGAGAGCTGAAGATGACAACAAATATTTTAATTCCCAGCAGGGAATTAAAAGCCAAGCAGGACTGTAACCTGTCACCTTCAATAATTATCATCTTACTTGCCATATATTGAAGCAGGGTTGGGGGGGAACTGTCTGCAAATGTTTTACAAGAATTATCACCTAAAATATCACTAAAGGAACAATAACGCTGTCACATCAATTAGAAAGCTGAAAACATCAGTCGAAATACTCTCTTGTCCTTAAGACCTCTACATATACAGCTGTCTTTCAGCCTTTCTCCTTCCCCTCTTCCTAAAGCATTCTCACAAGGGCATAAGCTATGAACCGCAGTGAAGAGAATCATCAGTAAAGCTCTGCATACTGGGATGCACCACGTAGTCTTCAGGTGCCTCGGTGCTCTTGAGACAGAGGAGAAACATTTTTTTTATAGGCATTCCTGAATTTAGTCCTGATCCTAAGAGCACGGTCCAATACTTAAAGCAGCAGTTACAGATACCAGTGTTAATTACTCATTTTTGACAACTGTATTTCATCTAAAAATTAATGCAGCCGACAATTTAGTCTGTCACTGTATAACCTGCTTTTACCTGATGAGAAATGATACACCTGTACTTCATTTTTAAAAGTCGTATCTTGACAAATTATCCTCTACCTACGGAAACTCACAGAAGTAATAAAAAAGCCGAGGTATACTGCTTAACAATTGGCTCTTCAGCTGAAAAAAAAAAAATCTGTTTCAGGGGCAGGTATGATGAGCTGGTGTGGCATGCAAAATGGTTATCAAGTCTTAACAGGTAAAAATGTCAAAACAAGATTTCATTTGTGTCCATCGGAGGCATCAGAACACAGTGCAAAGACCAGTTTTGTCTGAATGGTGCTGAAAAATTCTGCAGTATGACAGTTCAACATTTCATGTTATTTAACATTGTAAGGGGAGAAAAATCCATTTTTGAGCAACCGTATCAATTGTCGTCAGCCAAATCTGTCCAAAATGTTAAGCTTAGAGGAGATTATTTGGCTATCAGAATTTAGTATCAGATCAGAAAAAAAGCACTATATGAACAGCTTGAAAGATAGCTGTACACTTTTAATGAAGATTTGGCCTAACAGTCTCTCTAAAAAACTACATGCTGCGCCAGGATACTTTGCTGAGTTTTTGGCAAGTTAAATTTAAATCACAGGAAATACAAATTCACAGATTTCGGCTCAAAAGATGCTGTCGATATTTATAAACTTTACATTAAAGTCAGAGCTATTTTCATTTAAAAAAAAAAATCTACTGCAGCTATTGACAGAGAATTCAGTGCAATATTGCTCCACTTTTTTAAGGAAAGTAAGAGAAACAATTTAAACTCATTCACTCCAAAAAAAAAAAGTTATCTAGAAGGTAAGGGGGAAAAAAAAAAAAGGAAGTATCACTGTTATATTCAATAGCATTGGTATTATCTGACCTAACTTCATTCTTCTTTAGGAGCATGCCGACTTTGGCAAGAAACCAGCTCAGAAGGACACTCACATGGCCCAAGATTCTGTCTCCAGCACCAAACATGCAAGTGGCCATGTATTGCTGGAAATACTTTGGAAGATAAACCAAGACGAAAAAGTTGCAAGAGGTGGCTGTCCAGGTACTGTGGAGACGCAAGAGGATAGCTGTACAAAGAACTGTGGGGGGAAAAACCCACTGGCTTAAAATGCAGATCTAGGAACTCAAAACTTGTATTCAATTAATAAATAATATACTGAAAACTTCAGTGGGAAGGAGAGATATTCTCTAAAGAATAATTTTTAAATGCTGTCACCAGGCAATTTTGGTCAGTAAAGAGAAGAAAATAAAAGTAAACAAAAGGCCTTTATCAACAACGAGCCTGAAAACATAATGAGCCTGAATTTAACCTGTGGTACGGCAGTAATGGTTTTATTAAGGTACCCGCATCTCCTAGAAGATTGTGACTGCTTCTAGCCAGGAAAATTGCTATCATTACCCATACTGTCATCACCAAACTGCACTGCTGGGCATATAAAATAGTCTATTTGAAAACCATTCAGCGATTGCTATTAATTCAGGATAAACTCAACTTAAGGAGCCCTTCTTTTCAGTAGAGTGCACTACTGGGGAGGTACTGGACCTATATTAATTACCTGTTGGTCTCTTGGTGACATGCAAGGTATTAATCATGACCAACAGGGTTATAATTGCCTAGATCCAGCCTACCTAGCGCTCCCTCTTTTCAAGATATATTTTCACTTAAGCTGTTTCACTTTCCCACATTATCAGAAAGTCCTTGAAGAAGAGGTGGCTAGAGAGGCACATCTGCAAATGCATCAATATCAAACTTATTCCCTTCCTACCCTTTTTAGATTCCTAAATCAAGTGCAGCATTTTTTTCCAGGCACCTCTTTCATAGGTTCTCTGAAAGAGAACAGCCAAGTTCCCGTGGAAGCAATTTCAGCATTACTTTGTCTCAAAAGCAGTTTTTTATATATATATGCATATATATAACACATTATATTTAAAACAGAACCTACTGTATGATAAGATTCAGTGAAAGCTTCACAGCATTCAGTTCAGTTGAATAAATATTTCTTTTATCTCTCCCACCCACCGACACAGCAGCAGGCACGCTTCCAGCGCACAGAATGCACATCTCTGTTCAAGTACTGAAATGAACTCCCTCCTCTTACGATGCCCAATCACACATTTGTAAAGGACAGTCAGCCTTCGGTGCTGAAGTGGAAAACCTACCCCATTTAAACCAGAAAATTTCCTACGTTCGTAAAGAAAACTGAATATACCCCTCTAAAACGTAAGGGACATCTTTTGATGCAATAAGGGAAGAGAGATGCGCTTTAGTGTTCAAAGGTATAATCTATTGGTAGGCTTTAGAAACTCTTGAAAAATATTCCAAGTTAAGTGTCTAAAAATGAAACTGTTTCAAAAAACATGCTTTATGTTCTTTACACTTCACAGTGTTGCTAACTCATATAAAGACTGTTAGTTTAGTGACCAGTCCATATACACAAAATATTTCTTTTGAGGATAAAGCTTGACAAGCATCAAAATATTCCAAGGAGTATTTTGATTCTCAGCTCAGATACAAAGACAGTATGCCTCTGAAGATTACTGGAATTTAAGTTACAGTAATTCGACCATGTAAGTGCTCAAAGACTGTGGCAAATACTAAGTAAAGTGACGAGTCTTACAAACTGGCTTATACTAAGTCATTTTGTATTTTCTTCAAGCTAAAAATCACACACAAATAGCTGCTGCTGTTCAGCTGATATGTAGTCATAAGTTGTTACACTGGTAATTCCATCATGATCCTGAACATCCTTTTTAATTAAACTCCTGCAAGCTAGTGTGCCCATCCCTTGGTGGAAAGGGTACTGAAGGAGTGAATCTGAAACCATCATGAGACACAGGCATGAGGAAAAAACCAACTTCGTTACCAAATCTGATAGTGTGGTAATACAACAGTTTCAGAAAAAAAAATCGTTAGCCCCTAAACAGAGATCATTTCACATGTCCCACCCACATAAAGCTGCACATGATACATCATAAGCAGAAAGCATTGCCTCCAAAGAAAAGTCTATGACCTTCAGTCTAAAGAAAAAAAAAAAGAGTTATATGAATGAGAACAGTCTTTCCATACAAAAGACTGTTAGAGCAAAACTAGCAACAAGTTGCTTTACAAGACAGCAGAAGGAAGTAGCAGAAATTGGTCTAGTACAGGCCAAAGAAGACTTAAGCCAGATAGTATCTTCTTAGCTACCAAAGTTATTAAAGCAACTGGAACAAACTACATAAGGATTATTATAAAGTTTCCAATGTTAAATTAGATATGCTCTGCCAAGACTAGATACATTCAGTCACTGTTTCACTTTAGAGAGTCAGTAACAATTATCTTTTATGGTATTCCTTGTAACCTCCCATTCTTTCTTCCTTTGAGCTCCTTTAACATACCCTCAGTCCTGCCTATCCAACCATGTGTGGGTCATGCCACAAACAGAATTCAGAAGCTGACTGTCTTGAAAAGCACATGTCTGTCTGCATCAGCTGTGGGACTTCTCCGGGTTTTGGTGCAGGGTATCTCTTAATTTTCAAGCTAGAGGACTTTTCAGGATTCAACAACCCTGCAAAATTGTTCAACCAGTAGAACCTACAGATGATGATGTGCAGCACAAATAGTCGAAGCACGTGTTACCAAATATTGCACTGTAGAATGGCTCCCTTACTAAAAAGCCTTTTTTTTTTTCCTTTTTTTCTTTAGACAACATGAGGATCTTGTTTCTTGAGAATTTCTTAGGGAATCAGCTGGTTTTTTTCGGACTTTGTTTTGACAGCACTTCAAATCAAATGGGCTGTCAACTCTTATGCACATGCCCCGTGACACCATACAAATAGAATCGTGCCTGTTATACTTTAGATGGCAACCTGTGAGAACAGTAAGTGTTACAAAGGAAAGATGCATATATATTGTGCGTTCAGGTGTTTATAATATGCTTATTACTATGCAAACACTGTTCTTGAATAGTTTCAGAAAATGAACACAAAAAAGGATACATAGTAAAAAGGATCCTGTTCAGGATTTTGGACTTTGCATTGGTTGTACCCAACTAAATTCTTCAAAGGCAAAAATATGCCAGGATAGAGCTTTGTAAAAATACTGTTATTTGCGATTTCCTCTTCTGCTCTCTCTCACGCATACGTCTTGTCCAAAAGCAAGACCGTATGTCTATCGGTAGGTCCAAAGTGAAGCTACATGTAATATTTTCCCCAGGCAGTAGGGAAATGTCCACTCCCAACACAGGTGTATGTTCCTACACTTCAATACACTAACTGACAATATTGTGTGAACACAACAGCTGGCGGGGCCACGTTATAAACCAGATCTTTGAAGTGATCCAAGTCAAGAATAACTCAAAAAAAAAAAATGCCGAGGGAAGGAAAAGGAGTGCTGTGGTGTTTTTTTTACATAAGTCCAGTGATGTGGTTTATAACACAGATCGGCAAGCAGTTGTACCAGCCCAACTACAGGAACAAAGAACTGTCGTGCAGAATCGCAGAGGAACACAACCTATTCTATCCCATGTTTACCCCAGTCACATCCCACTCACCATCTATCAAGCTGACCTCTAAAGCCCATAACAAATCCACAGCCCACAAATAACTGCAGGAACTTCTTCTCTGATATATTTGTGCCCAGTAGAGGCCCTAGGTATAAGGCTGACTAAATATGTGCTGAAATGCATCGGCATAGTGTGGGAGAGTTACTCACGCATGAGCTTCTTATAGTAACTAACTCTCCCACATTGTGCACTGTGTGTAGTTAATACCTATATGGAAATTGAAAGAAAATTGATGTGCAAGAAAGTTGATTTGCCTTCTGAAAACATTTACTTTGATGTTCCCTTCTTAAAACATGAAAAATGTGATATTGCATTAAGCCTGACATTTAATTTCATTTCTGAAAAAAAAAAAGGAAAAAAATAGGAAGAGCAAAGAGTTCAGAATGTAGGAAAACCCAACATAATATGTAAATATGACAGAAACACTGGTGTAGCTTTATACTAAGCGAGTGCCATTAGAGATGAATGATAAAATAACTCCTTCTAAGTGAAGGACAAATACTAGAAGAAAATCAAGAAAGTACATTCATCATGTTGATATACCAGCTGTCTTACTGTTGGGGGCTGGGGGGAACCTATTGAACCAAGAACAGAAGAAAAGAACAAATGTTCTTTTGTATTTAACTAATGTAGTGATAACAACCAGTGCTGAAGGCCTCCCATGTTGATATTTTATGCACTAAATCAATGTGGTTTTCTCTTCAATCATTGATTACACCTGACTTTTCTACACCTCCCCCCTCCTTGCCCAAAAACATACACATGAGAATGTGACAGTGGGGAGCAGAAACGAGCGGCTCTTACTCAGAAGTTGTGAACGCACAGTTAAGGGAGCAATCTCCTGTCCATGTCTAGATCAAGTAAGATACTAATAAAAGAAGCTCATAGTTACCTGCCTCTTGAGAAAGATGAGTGAGCTTGGCTATAACATTAAGTATTCATTTATAATTAGTTTTCATAAATATACAACGTAGCTATTTTAATACCAAAGAGTACTTAGCAATTCCGTATTACTTAAACATGAAGCGCTCATGCCCTTTTCAAACCAATATTGTATCACGAATTAGAAATTAATTCAATAGCAATTCTTACTATATATAACCTGAAGAGACAGCATAATGCACTTGAAATCCCATGAAGGGTATCAGATTAAGAATCATAACCAGCTACCTACAAGATGAAGCTCCAGTTTAGCACATTAGCTGAAATATAAAAAAGATAGACACACAATATTACATGGCATTTTAGGTTTTCATGGTTCTGTATTCCTACAAGGTAAGTCCTTAACCATTACCGAAGTTTCACAATACCTTCTAGCAATACTTATTCCTGTTATATAGACAAGAAGCTGAGAGCTAGAATTAATCTCAAGAACATACAACACCTTTATAGAGAGAATACAGGTTTAACTACGGCCTTACAGTCTGTGCTGCTAGGTTTCTAAGTTTCCAGAAATGCACAGTAAGAATTTTCGCACCTTGGCTTTCAAACTTAAGGAAATGCACTAGCATCGGTGCATTCATTTTTATCCATAATGTTTGGTTCTGCCGTAATGCAAATAAACAGTACATATCTAGTACTAATAATGACAAAAGGATGAAAATGACAAGAGTAAGAATAGCTTTACATTCATTACCAGTCATATTACAAGTGTATTCAGTATCTACGTTAAACTGCAATTATATTGCAATAAAACCAAATCCACTTAAAAGCTTGACTATCTTCTCAGTACTTAGGTAAGCACAAATTTGTAATACCACTCACCAGCCCACATTATTTTCATTACCATCCCCAACATCATCAGATATATCTTCAGACAGATAATCTGGAGCTGTGAAAGTGAAAGCCCTATCAGAGTCAGGAGCTTTAAACCTGGAGATCTCTGGCCTTTAATGAGTCCTGTATGAGGAAGAAACGTAACGCTGACTTTTCAAGAGTCAGTATTGCCAGCGATGGGCTAAAACGCATCCTCCTAGGCAGTACCTACAGCCAAAACACAGCAGGCTGCCTGTTAAGTCCAGTCCGGTATTATGCATGAAAAATACAAGATTAAGGTCATTAAGGTGTGTCAGAAAGACAGAATATTCTGCTTTAAGGGTGAAAAGCCAGCATGGTCAAGCAAGAAGTCTATTAGGGAATCTCTGACACCTCTGGATTTTGCCCAAGGTCTTCCACAGCGATACAGAGATTTCTGAAACCAAACTGGCAAGATACAACAATTTCAGGCAGCTTTTTCACTACGTACACCTATCATCAGACCAGAACTGAACAATTCCTTAAGTACATGACAAGAAATTAATCTTGCAGAATCAGAAGACTTATGGTATGACCTAAGATACGGAAAGTTTAGTAATAGGATATTTTGTTTCAAGTTGGTAATATTTCTCATTTCTAGGCCTTCAATCAAGCATAGCTAAAACTAGCAGTGACTCGAGTGGATTCAGCAGCCAATAAAAAGCTACTAATTTCAGCCTAATGCCCAATAAAAGCAATTAATTTCAGAATACACAATTGCAACAGAAGTTTTCAATGCCAAATACAGCAACATGGGTTTGTCCCCTGTAAAAGCAGCAAAATAACTGCTAGTAAACTGGCATTGGGCGAGAGCAGAAACAAGGTCATAGGAGCAAGAAGAAAAACAAGAGAATTAAATATATCACCTGTTACATAACTAGTTTTAAACTTATGAAAAATCTATGCTGAATCTCAAAAGATAGTGGAAGGAAAATCTACTCTGTCCATCTCCAGGATTTGTGGTTAGAAAAAATTAAGGGCAGGAAGCTATGTTCCCTAAGCTTGTGTTTGTTTTATTCTAATTGAAATTCCAGTTTAAGGTACAGCTGTTTAGAAAAACTGATTAGCTCTGTTTGTGTGGGATGGGCAAAACCTTCATGCTAGATATTGGTTGATTAAAAAAAAAAAAAAAAACGCCATCAGTACCTAAATATTTCTGCACAAGTGGCCACTGGCAAGGTACAGAGACTGAGCAGGAGAAAGTAATTTATTCTGCAGGCTAGCAGAAAAAAAATATATAAGAAAACAAACAGAACAGCTTAATTGGAGAACATGGTTTTACATTTAGGAGCAAATCTACTTTGTTTATGTAAATTGCACTAAAGCATCAGAGAGGGGGTGGTACAGAGATGGCTGACAGCATTAATTTTAGGCAGAGTAGACCATCTATTTTATTGTATTATGTAAGGTTTAGTTGCAAAACTGACTCTTGATTTACTTCAATAGTCTTTGAATTTGACCCAGAATTTAAACGGCATGGCCACTTGCTTTGTAAGCACAAGGTCTGAAAAAACTGCAGTTTGCAGATGAGGTTTCCCATGTCAGAGTTGAACCACACTGACAAAACACATGACTCTGCACATTACATCTCTTCTGTTGCAGAAAATATTCTCACTCTTACCTGCACATTTTCTTCTGTAACTTGAATTTCAGCAGTGTAAATATAATCAATAAGCATCCTTAGAGTCCAGCCATCAACTTCCTTTATTCGAACTCTCTTTGCTCGGCTCTCACTCATCTCACCTACAAATACAGTTTATTAGTCAAGTAAATTAGATAGAAATACAGCACATACGTAAAAGTTTAATAGTAATTGCTCCTGCGAGCAGCAGAACTATTTGTGTATGACCAATTATGACAGTAAAACAACTTTAATAATAATAATTCAATTTCTTTCTTTCCTCCCTCCAATAAGAAAGGAAGATTTGTTGTTACCACCATGCGAATGCTACCTGGGTTAACACTGTTACTGCAGGCGACCTATTTTCTCCAGCATACAATATCAGGAAAATACTGTTATCAGACCTAAATAAGACTCTTCAAATGCATACAAAAACATTTTGCTGGCAAAGCAAGCTATTAGAATACTCTAGTTTTATTAACTTCTTAATCGAAGGAGAGTACCAAATGCAGTCTGTAGTCATTTTATTTAAAAAAGAAAAATTATATCCCCACAGAAGAATTAACAGACATATTTTTTTTGCTTGACTACTTATTACTCCCTTAACAATTTCACTTCTGTTACAGATCTGATTTAACAGTTAAAACTCAAACTAGATAAAATGGATCTCATTTTGTGGAGGCTGACATATTGGCCATATGCCACAACTTGTCTTCATAGAGAGGCCTGCAAAATAGCTTCCGCCTTCTAAAATATGATGTTTCTCAAAACGCAACTTTTTCTTTATATCTGAAATAACTCTGCCCAAAGACACATTTTGAAGTAACGATTATAAACTTCTCCATGACTACCAACCGCACACCTGTGCATCTCAGACCTTTAACCCTTTTTGCATTGACTCGCACTGGGAAGAGAAACATGAATTACACCAGTTATGTTGGCAGGTATATCAACTTTGATTTTGAAAGAGTATATCCCAGTCTCTGGATACATCTATTTCTTATACTTCTATATTGGACGTATTCTTATTTCTTTCCCCTAGGCATCCAGATATAAGGGTATTGGTGAGGTAACAAGTTTAGTGTATACAACAACAGAAGCAGACAGGATGGGGAAGCAAATCAGAAGACGCTTATCTTTGTTGATATTTCCTTATGAAGTACACACATTTTCATTGTTTGTTACCCTGTGGTCTCCAGGATTGGTGCCAAACAAGGCATTTTATCCAGTGCATTTGGCAAAGGGATCATCATTGAGAAATCTATTATTATTCATGCCCCCTTTTTTTTTTTTTTTGAAGGGTAAGGAATGGCATTTTAAATCAACCCTTTAAGTAGTAGGAAGCGCAGAGGACCATCTACAGCAACGTACTACTACTTAACGGCAGCACAGGTTGCTAGCATTCCAGAAAGCAATGATGATGAACTACATCAGACACGGCAAAATCCAGCCACCGCAGAACCTCCTGTTTTCACCAGCTCTTCTGAAACATATCCCTACACCTTTGAAGGATGATTGCAGCATATTCTCTGCAGGGCCCTGTATTCAAAGTTTCCACTTCTAGTTTGACACAGATTAAACCTATTGATCTTCAGAGCATGCATGCTGCAAGTTATTTATTATGCAAGCTGCTGTGGAGGTGGTCCTTTGGGAAAATTGTGTGTGTGGGAGAATAGTTTGATATTCTGCAAGCACATTAGGTATGTTTTCAGATTTCGTGTCAAGACTTCTAGAGCCATAGATAGGCAACTTCTCTGTTTCACAACAGAGCGCAGAACATAGCAAAACAAAAAATCCAAAACAAAGACTTGCTTCTACCTTTCATGCTAAACGGACATGCAGCCTTACTACAATTCTAGATCAGTCCTCTTGTGATCTAGACTTGTTTGACAGATCACGTGCAGGAAACCATAGATTCACTCGCTAGGTAGTCTGTCTAGAATTCAACCTCCTGAAGAACTCTTCCTGACTGGGAAGTTGCACCACCATCTCTCCACAGAGTTGTTAGTGACGGGAAAGCATGTCATGAAGAGAAAGCAAAGCACTGAGCTGATACAACCTCCCAAGCAGGAGCAGCAGAGCACCAGCTGAGCTGAAGTTACAAAAAGGCTATCTAAAAAGCTTACGTGGTTCCTCACAAAGTAGTGTAAGGAAGGCTTTTCTTTTTCCTTTTTTTTTTTTTTTTTTTTTAAAACAGAATTTTACAAATGGATAATGGAAGCAAAAAGAGCAGGTAATTCCCTAAGGATAACTGCCTTGGCAGAAGAGAAAATTAAACCTTGTTCCAAGTCAGTCCCTACAGCCGCTGAAGTGTCCCTTTACTGATGTTTTATAATCCTTTCCTCTAATCATTTATGCCTATTTAATTAAAGTCAAAATACATATTTCTGAAGAATTTCACTGTATGCAGAAGGAATAATTATTCCTGGTAACAGAGTCCCAAATGTTTAATGTTTCTTTTCCCCTCTACTTGTAATTGTTACTAACTTTAAAAGGAAGTACCTTTTTCTGGTATTTAATACGGCTACTTCTACCATTGCAACAAGTGGAAACACAAAAAAAAAAAAAAAAACCACCCAGGCAGAGAGTTTGATCTCAGTTAACGCCATACCCCATCCTGCACAGCAGTCAGTATCTAACGACTCAAGAGAAAGATGGAAGTAACCTGCAAACATGTGTCCAAATATAAGCTTCTAATTTCTAGTCAAGAAGTAACCCCGAAGCATAAAAGTGCAAATTTTTTTACTGTCTTTTCAGTCACTACTTTTATTTTGAATGGAGGAAGATCCTTTTCCGTTTGGTTGTAACTGTTAAGGGATCAAACTTCCTTATTTGATCTTGCAGATTACTGGACAAGAATACAAATCCACCTGAGATGTGTGAATTGCAGGGTTCATGGAGATAGAAATTATGATAAACTTCAGGATTTTTTCTGTGTTGAACAACTGAAGTGCACCAACACCACAGCTGGGCCCTGCTGAAAGCAGCCTATGATAGTAGTATAAAATCGGTTGATAAATCTTGAAGCCACAGCTGAATTCTATTTAAACTCCTATCATTTGGTTCACCAACTACACCAATATTGGCACAGATGTATGGGTTAAACACTTCTCACCTCCCACAGCACCGAGGGTCAAAGATGACATGTAAAAACATAAAACAAACAAAAATTTTTAAAAGGGACTGAAGCAAGGAAAGGCCCAAGGTGTCAGTGATTCCATCTAGTGAGTGGCCACAGACACTGCTGCGCTCGCACTTCTAACAGGTAATCAATGTCAGGGCAAGCAGAAGTGTCTTGTCTGCCACAGAAAGCATAATATAAAACTTATACTCCAAGTAAAGAGTATTTTCAATGTGACAGTCAATGACAGTTAATCTTTAATACAGAACTAATGTAAGAGGCTTGTGTTTCTCTGTTACTAAGGTGATGAAAAGGAACTGTAGAAGCAGCTGTTTTCATTCTAACTTTAAAGAAAGCAGTAAAAATTAAGGAAGAATGTATCAGTCACCTGGAATGTTTGTCTCAACCACAAACTTGAAGAACCACTAGAGGAATAGATATTAAATTTTACACACAATTTTAAAGCATTGTTGCTGCTAGTAGTGACTCCACTTCTAGCTAGCTTTGGTTGTGTCAAAATATTTATATATAAAAATCAAGAACAATCAGCTGCTTCCCCGGGACACAATAGTATTTCAAATTTCATTAATCTTCAGTTGCATACCATTAAAGTTATTAAAGCTCAAATTTGCTTGTATACTGGCAGGCCAAGAGTCACATTTCTGCTTCCACCTGAGCTGGTGGTCAGAAGCAATGTGTTGCAGAGAATTCTTTAAATTTCAGACAGTCAACATTAACTATCAAACTGTCACGAGATTTGAGAAGGAACAGACAAAACTTCAGAAATTAATTTTAACATGCATTTAGCAGCATTCTCACTTTGACACCGAATTTGACATGATTTCAATACGATTTATAACCATCATGGAATTAAACCCACAGTACAGGAGTTCAGCTGGAGCCTCCTGTGAACCTGAACTTATCTTAGCCTTGCAAGCCCTCAGCATTCCTGTTGTAGCGGCAAAGCAGTTACTGGGCCAGCATGGAGCGAGCAGAGGCAGAATCAAGCCTGCACAGAAGAGTTGTGGCAATGATGCAGAGTACATCTGCCACAGAGGATTACCCTAAAAATACCGAAACATGCACTGCAGCTACAGGCTGCCAATGCCACAGAAAGCTTTTATATCTACTAACAGCCTAGAGTACTTGCGGTCTGAAGAACGCAGCAGCAGTAGTTGTTAAAGGACATAATTTACTCCAAAATTCACATGAATGTTATTTTAACCTTCTTTTCGACAAGTGAGATTACTAGAGCCTTAAAGGGTATGACAATTCTAATATTCCTAGCTTACTTAACATATAAATTTGTTTAAACGAAAGAGACTCTTTAAAGCACTCATCACGCTAACAAAGAATAAGTTGCCAATATGCCCAACTTAGACTGCAAAAAAAAAAAAATCATTAGGAAACCCAAATGTTCCTATTGGCTTATCTAAAAATTAGAAAAGAACCTATAAAAGCAAAAGTCACTTAATTTTATGCTTCGTACAGTTGGATTGGATTAGAACATGGTAAGTATTGAAACATTCGGTACCTGTAAACATGGCATGGAAGTAGGGGCTGCAGGCGGCTAGCACAACTCTATGCGCTGCAATTTCCATGTCTTCAGCTACTATCGTCACATCACACAGCAAGTTTTGACTATTTAGAAATAGCAGAGAAGGCAATTTCACATAAGTGAACTACAACAGAAAAGCATACAATATCACACACAATTTCTTTTCCCGTGCCCTCAAAAGAGGCAGGCAGACAATGTTGATGAAGCATTGTTTTCAAATGCGTTACACAACCAAATGGCTATTACTCAGTCAGATTACAGATGGTGCTTGGGTACACAGAACTTTCTAAAAATCAAACAACTGAATTGTGATTTCTTGCACCAAAGTTTTCTGCATTGAATAAACAAAAGTTCTATCAGCTAAATTTATAAGCCTTCTCACTCAAAGTCTGGGCCTCTTTGAATAACTGTGATAGAAAGAAGAATTTGATACACACAAACACTAAAAAATTGAGCTAAAAAAAATGAAACTTTACAGGTAACAAAGAACCCAAACTTCAATTGTGATGCCTGTGTCACATTATGCTGGAAGCCCATGCCTACTTAATTGCTCAAAATCACTACTTGGTCATCTCTATATTTACTGTTTTCCAAGCATTTTTCACACACAGCCCATGCACACAACAGCAATTATTTTTTCCACTCTGACCAGTTTAGAATTTATTATGGTTAACTTCATATCTTGTCTGACTTTTTTTATCTTCATTACATCTATTTGCATTCTTGTCCTTTGCAACTGTAATCCATATTTCCTCCCTCTTCTGTTGCAATAAAGTAACATCTCATTTATAACCATTCCCAAAACAGGTGTTTCCAATACAGTTTATGGCTATTGGATATACTTCTTCCAGTGAAAACCACCACACCTTGTACTTTTCATAATCCAATTTTCTAGAGGGAAAGGGCAGGGTGGGGGACCAAATAAAAAAACCCACCACAACACCAAAAGGCTGCAATTTCCTAGCATCTTCAGAGTCACATTTGTCTTTTATTTCCTTCTTATGCTAGCACTGTCCCTGTAGTTTTGTGTATTGTATGCTACTGCTAATGGCCAGGGCAACAAGGGGAAAATACAATCTAACAGAACATATTCCATAGGGACAGAGCTAGAGCTGTACATCAATCCAGTGATCTCTATCCTCAGTACTTTGAAAAGATTATTTTTTTACCTTTCCTGAATATATATTGCAGCTAGAGTGCAGACTTTCTCATATTTTGCAACTACCATGCAGAACTGTAGCAGAGACCAGGATGAGCATTTTACTCCAAAAGAGTTAGAGCTCTCAGCCAAACCGCTCAGATCACCACCTCAGTCCAAAGAAAAGTCCATGATCTCTCAGCTTCTGCAATCATCCAATTTCTTTGAGCACAGCCTCAAGTAAGAGGGCCTTGTGGAGGCTACAGTGGCCGCAACTCGCCTTTGGGGACACATTGCAACCCCGACCTTAGAATATTTTTCCCCCTTTCAGCTCTCAATAACTACAGCAACTATCTGTATGTCAGAAGTTTAGCCTGCAGTATGCTTATTACCAAAAAAAAAAAAAGAGGTATAATATAGGGTAATGACCATACCCAGCTGAAACACACAATTCAGAGGAGCTTGAAAACAACCACAACCATTACATTTATTATACAAAAATTGAAACACAAAGCTGCACATAAGAGGTCATCAGATACCCAGCTTTTTCAGACACCTGCACCTATCCTGAAAACAGGAACAAAAAGTTTTATACTTAGCTACACAGAAATACCAAGGATAACAATAAAGCCAGAAGCAACAGAATTACACCAATGCAAAACTCCCGGTAATTAATTACATTGCACATATTTAAACATAGTAACTTACAGATAGTCCAGCCTGGAACCACATTAGGTGAATGAATATGCTCTGCATTACTACAAAGCTAACAAGCTAAATAAACTACTAAATAAAGAAACAAGCTCATGAACTTAATCATGTACTCTGTTGCAAGCATCTTGTGGCTTACACAGCAACTCAGCACCTTCATTTCATGAGAGCACACTAATTTATTTTAGAAAAGCTCACATTCTCAAGTGATATTGTATCAATTTGCTTGTATAGAGTGACTGAATGAACAGAGCACGAGGAGTATACCATCTTGGTAAAGGAAATGATGAAAAGAAAAGCGGGGGGGGCAAAAAAGTATAGATTTAAGAACAAGAACTGTTTACCAGCTTGTAGGTTATTCTTCATTGACTTATATAGAGAAAGGTCATTACCCACATTGCCAAAAGATTTTGGTAAAGTCTTGTTTGTAAGAATGAGGATTTCAACAAATTTAGGTAAGGTCAAATTCCATTGTGATAAAACCAAATCATAATGAAGAGGAAAGACAGGCATCAGAGGGTATTTTCTTCATATGTCAAGAACTAATTAGCTATCCTAATGATCTCTCTGACTCAGTGTTGAGGTGATGGTGAGTAATGAAATGACAAAAACTACCAAGGACAAAATTACTCAAATTTGTCAAAATTTGAAGGCACAGAAGAACCCTTTTATGAGCTAACAAGAACCAGGCAACTTGACAGCAGCCAAAAATGTAATATAAACTCACAGACCTAAGCACTCAGAAGCCAATGTATTTCAGATGCTTAAGCAGATGATTTCTTCACTAGTTATCCACTTTCTGGAAAGTATACCTCTGGCAAATACCTGTTTAAGCTACACTAATGAAAAGAACTGAGATAGAAACCACTTTAAAAATGTAGTCAATAAAATCGAAAATATCACTTACTTGATTAATATTAGGTCTTCATTTAGAGTAATGAAGTCTGAAACATTACTAAAATATTTCAGTTTATTATTTCAAACAAATAAATGCAAATATTAATGTTTATAGTCTCATCTAATTAGCACTTGCTGTTTTAAAAGCTGTACTCAGCTTAAACAGTAAACACCGCTGCCTCAACTACCTTATTAAATAAGAACTATAGTTAAGGTTTGCCTGGTACTTCTCCTGTTCCAACTTTAACTATTTATACATGCAAGACAAAATTGCTCAAATTGCTTCTACAGCAATTCAAATTTAAGTAACCATGGAAACTAAAGTATATTCTGAAAATAATCCACAGCCTTCAACAATGCACTCTGCTGGAAGACCACGTATCTTTTACTCGCAACACAACAAAACACAGGTAAAGCTTCTGACTTCTGAAACTGTTGTCAGATTCATTCTGGGAAAACGTTTCTTCATCTAAACTCTTGCTCAGCCTTAGGAATTCACAGCTACTGGCTCCAGCCAGGCTCTATGACACTCCTTGAGACACTGAAGCTGGTTACTGGGATCCTTGAAAAAGCCACGGGCATAAGTAAGGTCAAGCAACAAGTATCAGTCCTTCCAGCATAAGGTAACTAGGCTGTTAACATACTAGAAAAACAGTCTCTGCTTTTATCCCATTATCCTCAGACTATGGGAGTCTTTGAGCTGGATTTAAGTCTTTTATAGTCAGCGTATGATTTTTCTCCAATCTTCCAGTACAGTACAAACTGTCACAGCCAGATACATACGTTGATCTGATCACAGTATCTACCATAGTATTAAAGATTTACCCATATGAAACAGCGAAGATCAAAGGCAGAGGCATACTTTAATAGGGTATCAGTTGCTGTCTTTTTTTCAGGTGAAGCCTCTCTAGTTTTTAATCTTATATGGGAAATAACAAAGGACTACAGGATTTTCACGCACTCTGGTATTGTCTATGCTAAAAAAAGTGTTTTATTTATTTAATTTCTCCATTGTTGCTGTTAGTTATAAAGCTGAATTACTGTCAGTGATAGTTGTGAGTCCTAATTACCAGAGCTCAGTTGTGAGCTCTAATTACCTGCTGTCACAGTTTTCAACACCATCTCACCTACTCATATGTAGGAAATAAATCAATACAGGTGCTAAGAACAGCATCAGCACCAGTCTCACAGTTTTGCTCAAACTGATGGTAGTATCACTCAAGGTCTTAAAAAACTTTACTGAGAAAAGTTACTTTCAACGTTTGATTTGGGAGTTCATTGATTTTTCCCAGGGGGAAAGCAAAAGGTAACTAAGAAAAGAAAGTGTACTGTGAGTTGGTTTACATTTATTAGATTGTGACCTGTGTCTCCAGACTAGAAAATTTTAACATATTTCCAGTTCACAGCCTACCACAAAAATCAACAACAGGCAAATGAAGAGCCTTAGGCTCAACTAAAGAGTAACTTTTCATCTATCCAGGGTCAACTACAAACAAGACAGGATCAGTAGCTCCTTAAATACAACCTCCAAGTATTTTTCAAGTCTCATAAACCTAGTTTTGATTGAGGGGCAAAAACATATTGCACACATTAGAGCTGTCATCACATGACTATCACAGTATATTTAATCCTTCTCATCAGCAACATTTCTGGAATTGCATGTTCTTACTAACTAAACTATTAGTACTAACTTAATAAATGCAAATGAAAGTAAAAATGTATTACGGACTCCAGGAAGATGTATTCAGTGAAGTAATACCTTCTTAATTCATTCATAACTTTAAAAGCTTTCTTCATGTGCCATGGATTTACTGTAACAGGACAGTGAATTTCAGTGTTATCATCTTTCAGATCCAAGGGCTTCTGATGGCAAAGTTTGGTACATCTGGAAAGAAAGAGGAAAAAAAAGAAAAAGAGTCAATACTTATGTCTAATGTCCATTTCTGTCACTCCTGTTTTCTTCACCTTCATCTTGGGGAGAAGGAGAAGATTTGCACTTCGACTTATTCTTTACTCCAAGTAATTTTAGTTTCCCTATTACCAACAGTGTGGAGGAGTAGGTAGAATTCCTGAGGAAGCGATAAGTTGGTGAGCAACACTAGTGAGGTTAACAGAGGCACTTTAGGACTAACCATAATCTCCACTAAGGAAAACATGGAGATGATGCCGTAGAATATTTCCAGTAAACCCTGAAGTGAGGGGAGAAGCTGTGGTTCGGGAATGTTTAGCCTGTTGTACGCACAAATCAATGGCGGAACGCAACATCCACCACCCCGGTCTCTCAACGCCTTCACTGCCTGCAAGACGAGAGCCACTCTCTGCCCTTCCACCAGGACCTCCCTTACTGGATCATGCAGCTCCTAGTTCATCTCTGACAGGAAGACCACACAGTGACTACTGTAATTGTCCAGGCTTTCCCTACCAGCTGCATGAAACCTAAATGAGACTAAGAAAAACTGGGTAGTTTTACAGATCCACTCAATGTTTTGAAAAGCAAAAGTGACCAACCTCTTAATTTTTCTTACTCTCAAAAACACACCCAAAATAGCAAGAGAAAAACGAAGTAGTGTGAAAAGTCATTAGCTCTATCTACAACTATCTGTTTCTATAAGAAATGTCCAAGTTTTATGGACACTAACCTCTCTAGAAAAATTATTATGTACACACCTCAGTCACTAGGACTGTCCAAACAGCAAGTGGGGCCAGTGAGTTTTGTGTTTACAGTCACAATGTTATTCTTAAAAGGCAAATTACACTGTTGCAGTACTTGGAAAATGCTTAGCATCAGTGATGTTTTCACCTACACTATTGTAATGGTATTCCTGGACCTCTGAGCTGGAAATAAACAAAATCACTGAAGTGACTTGGTGGGGTAACTGACCCTGGTATATCAGAGGTCTGATTTCAAATAAAAACCCAATCCTACTCGCTTTGGGTAAGAATAGTCAAACTGAAGACGTGCGTTGACTCCCAGAATTCCAGCTTCTTTTCTACCATACCTAAAACTTTTTACTTGGGCACGTCTAGAAGCTTAAATGAAAAACTCAAGGCAAATTAATTTAAGGTTTTAACACAGAACTCTATATTCTGTGCACTACAACAACATGTAAAGCAAAGTATTCGGCTCTACTTTTCATGACTCCAAAAGCAGCAACAAAGTTTTGGAGCAAAAGAACACAAAACAGCATCAAGCAACAAAGGAATTTTAAAACTCTGTAAAATACTGGCTAAGGAAGTAAGGTCCATCTACAGAACTCAAACTAGTACCAACTTACTGCACTGTACCATGAAACTGCTATGAATCAAAAGTTTCATGCCCAATTTTGAAAATTACAAAACTCATTGCTGAAAGGGGCCAAGTAACAAACAGCAATTTTGCATCAGTCAGAAAAAGAAAAAAAATCAAGTTATGCATTACACAGCACATACACATGCTGCTGTACGGAGGCCAAAAAAAGCCATCCTATCTAGCACACTCCTTTAGACTGAATATTAGTCTTCTAAATCATGTGACGTATGTAGTGATCAGCATTCAGAAAAATGATACACGGAAATCAGTGACTTCAGGGAACATTCAAAACACCAAAGACTAACTGTGAAGAAGAGACCCAGCTTTTAATTATACCACTGACTTATCAAGTCCAAGATAAGAACACTTCTTTTTACATCCCAAACCAATACATCAGATACTGATGTGTACATATCTGCATACCTATACAGACTATATGCACATCACATACAGATATGCAAGAAAAAAAGCTGCCAGAGTTGCCTATAAAGAGCTGCCAAGCCAACTGAATAGATGGCGGAGTTCCTACGAAGCGTAAATTCATTTGCTGAAGTTTCATTAGCTTGTCACAAAGGACGATTTTGTTTTAAGGTAATGAAGCCTACAAAGCCGTCAGTCATATGCCTTCTATTTTGAGAACCGCTAGTCTGCCTGGAGTTAACTTCAGTCTCTCTCGCCGCTTCACCAGTTGGGTCAAAGCTGTCTGCCACTGGTTCCCTTTGGTTTGTTCTGGAGAGCCTCACCCACAGCGTACCTGAAAACAGCCTCCCGAAGGCGCAGGATAAAGCTATGCTGAACTGGAGCACGTAAGACTGGATGAGCCCATCTGAAGTGCAGCTGGAACTATGTGGCTCGCCTAGCGCCCTGCCACTAAAAAAGATGCTTAACTAAAAAACCAGAAAACCGAGAGAGTGTGATGAGCATGACTGCTGAGTCAAACAGGGAGTAATTTGGGACCACATATGGAGGAAGCAGAAGGAGTGAGGGGGAGGAGGGAAAAAAAAAAATAAAAAATAAAATAAGAAAGCCCTTCCCCGCAAGCTGGAAGGCGGCGGGGTGAAGGGGGGGTGCCAGCAGCCCTGCCCGCCCGCGGGCGCCCAGCGCCCGGCTCCCCCCGGCCCCGCCGACGCGGGCACGGCAGCGGCGCGACGGGGCATCTCCAACCACCGGGCGGCCGCGCTGCCCCCGCGGAGCCCCAGCCCCATCCCGCCAGGCACCGGCCGCCGCCCCCCGCCGCTTCGCCGACACGACCCTCCCGCCGGCGCTGCCCCGCACCGCCGCGGCCGGGCCCGCGTCCCCCCCGCCGGGGCAGTGGCTGCTGGCGGGCAGAACTGCCCGCCCGGTGCCGAGGGGCCCGGGGCGGGCCGGCCGCGCCGCGGGCCAGGCAGGCTGAGGAGCGCAGCGGCAGCTCCGTGGCTGGGCCCGGCTCCGCATCCCCAGCCCCCGGCACCGCACAGCGCTCCGCTCCGCACCGCTCCGCGCCGCCACCCAGGCGGGCTCCAGCAGCCCGTCAGCCTCCCCGCCCTCCCCGCCGCCGCCGCACTCACACGGGCGGCAGCAGCATCTCCATCGCGGCTCCGCTCGGACTTCCTCCGTGCAACGCGGGCGCGGCGCGCTGCCGCCAGCACCATGCCAGCCGCCGCTGCCCCCGCCGCGGGGTGCCGGCTGCGCCCGCCCGGCCGAGCCCCCGCTACCCGCCGGCCCGCCGGGAGCCGCCGGCGCTGCCCACTTCCGGGTTCCCGCCCGCCGGAGGGCGGTGGCGGGGACGGGCCCGCAGCGCGCAGGCGCGGCGACAGGGGGCGCCCGGCCCGGCCCATGTCAGGCGCGGAGGGCGGGCGGCCCTCAGGCGGCGGCCGGGGTCCCCGGAGGCTCACAGCCCGGGCGGCTGCTCGTCCCTGGCCTTTAGGAGTCGGAGGCGTGCCCCTGCGCTGGAGGAGGCCTGTCCTTGGAAGGGGGATGAGCCTGGGTGCAGCGCCCTTCTGGGTCCTCGGACACCCGGGTGCGCATCTCCCGCCTTCCCGGCGGGCCGGGCCCCAGAGCGGCACCTGTGAGCCGAGGGCGCGTCCCGCAGGCGGAGCGGCCGAGCCCGGGTGTCCTCGGCACTGGGGGGGTTGGCATGGGGCGCTGGTGCGTGTGGGGACGTGGACGTGCGCTAGGCCCTGCAGCCAGGGCTGTCTCTTTTTTCCTTTTTGGGAGAATAAGTAAAAATTGGTCACAGTTCTCCCGTGTGAGCAGACCCACCCCTGTGGAGGGGCGTCCGTGGCTTCGTGCCAGCCGGCCGAGGAGGTGGCCGGACGCCAGCTTGCGCCGGTGGTCGCAGCTCGGAGAAGGGGCTAAAGCAGAGCCCGAAAGCACATCGGGATGAAGCCGGGGGACGCTGCCTCTGGTTCACTGCCGCCTGCGGGATCTTGCCCACTTTTATCTGAGCCAGTCCAGCAAAACAGGCGCTGTGCTGCTCCAAACAGCTCCTGTCATACAATCATCAATGTTGAGCCCTAAGTACTTGAGTTATGTTCTAATGGTGGCTTAATGTCAAAAAGAAACACAGACAGGGCAGGGATCTATTTCAAACACTAATTCAAACAAACAAAATGAGGAATGTGACATTTAGCAACTTCCGGCTTGGGGCATCCACAAAGAATTTACTGTCCTTTAACCCATGTAAGTTACTTCTGAATCTCTAAAGATTGTGTAGTGGAAGATGTGCTTAGCAAGCTGCACACAATTCGCGTATTTAGGAGTGATAGCATCTGTAAAGATAAAATGCTGCTTCACAAGAGATTTGACATTGACCAAGTTAATCTAAAACTAAAAAATTACTCACTGACCAAAACTATTTTTGTAATAGTGAGAAGAGTTTGAGGACAGCACATTTTAAGTGGAAGTCAAAATAGAAAATGGCGGGTGCGTTTTGTGTGAAGAATATTATAGATGGATACATAAAAGCTTCATCAATGCTTCTAATAAAATCACAGGTTATTAAAACTAAATGTATTTTAATTTATTATTTCATTTGCCAATCTCTAATAGTACTCCTCATTTGGAAAATGCTGCTTTAGTTTTCTCAGTTTACCAATCCTCTTTCATTGCCCTGTGATGTTTGATGTGGGAACACTTCAAAATTTTTTCAATGGCTTTCCACTGAAGGTTTTTCTAAATTAAATAATCACGATTGTCCATGCCTGCCTGTGCTTCCTAACTGCTGAATTTGGCTCTGCTCGAGAGACCAGATTTGCCTCTGGGTTGTGTTGGAGAAGACAAGCTACTTTTTAAAGGTTTGAAAGATGCAACAAAACCTGCTTGCGGGGCAGTCTGCTCCAAAGGGGCCAGCTAGCAATACCGCTCTCTGAAACGGAGGTGTAAAATTCAGCAGGCTCCGTGTCTCACAGCGTCAGCTGAGTTCATAAGCAGGTCTGGTCTGGGTAGATCAGAGACTTGCTGGTGATGACTGTCAGAGCGTACTTTCAGGTTTCTGTACCCCAGAGGAAAGTCCTGGACGTGTTACTTGGTAAGACAAGGATCCTAGCTTTTACTGATCCATAAGACCTAAGTGAATCTTACCAGTAATACGTTGTGCTGTCCACATGAAGTCACAGAAACTTGTCCAGGAGCTGATAAGGGGTTTTGTACACTACTCTCATATAGATCCTGCCAGCACGTAGGCAGCGGCAGATTCTGCCCCTTGTTAACAGGGCAGAACTGTTTAATAACATTCATTAAATGAACATTAAGCATTTCCAACCTGTGACTTCTGCCATTTTCTTGCAGTGTTGTCTTGGCGTTTGAGCCAACTGTTTAACATTAGCTGAAGTAACGTCTAGGATACAGAACATCAAATATAGGGCAGGATTCTATTTTTTTTTTTTTCTAAAAATATGTCTTTGTACCTTAGCAATCCTGAAAGGAATCATAAACAGCTGAAACAAAAATGATTACATCCAAAACACGTTATGTGTTTATAGCAAAATAACTTGTATATCTAACCATAAGAAAGCACATTCTTTAAATACAATGTTTGGATTTTTTACGGCATTCTGCTTGATCCGCTACCTCTTCTTAGAAAAGACCTTTTAGAGAAAAAATGGATTTATATATGTGTGTGTGTACATATATACAGTTTTGAAAGGAAATAGGCTAAGTTTCTTAACTATGATGAAACAGCTGCCATTTTTGTTGCAGCAATTCAAATCACTGCATTTGCTGAGAAAAATCCCTATTGTGTTTAGGACTGACCCTGTAACAACTCTCAGTCCTTTCCCACTTGTTTTAGAAAGTTCCAAAGGAATGCTGCCGAGGCTTACTAACGATTGTACGGTTCTTCGGGTACATTGACACTAGAAGTACTTTACCGATGTAGAAATACTGATATTATACATTGGCGATGTACATCCGCTGAAAATGCTCTGCCTTCCAGCAAGACAGTTCCACAAGTTACCCAGTCCTACAAATAGAGTAAGCAATCCTGGTAAAAGTGAAAGTAACTGCACGCATTTGCAGTGTCTTATAAGCATCTTTAAGGGATCGTGCACCATGCTGATGTGGTCGCCTTAGAAGAAATCTGTATTAGGCTTAGCTACAGAGAACACTGAAATAGGTTCTTACTAGTATTTTTAATTGATAAATGCAGGTCAGGAAGACTTCTCCATGGTCAAAAAATACATTTCACTTGTAAGAACATTTACTCTTGTTAGGTATTAGAAGTCATAACTTCTTAATGATTTGGGCAGAATGCTTATGAGAGGATGCTGCTAAGGCTGGGACTCTTTTAATGAAAAAGGAAGAAGAAAGGAAGGGGCTAGAATTAAAGACTTAAGTACCTCTCTGTACTGATATTGCTTCAAACAGAAAAACAAGGTCCTTCCTCATTTTGTTAGCAGATATCCATCATATTTGTATTTTACTGAATTTAGTTGTGGGTAATCTATGTATAAAATGTATGTAAAAATAAGTATGTTTTTATCCAAAATCATTCAGGGTACACATCCATTTTTTCCCCGTGCATTTCACTCCCAGTAACATTAACATCCAGCAACAGACTTTTATACAACCAAGGCCCCTGCATCTAAATAGATCCACAAGGACCTATGTGGAATTCATGGCAGGACTTGAGGTCAACAAAGACATTAGCTATTGCTGCATTCTTTTGTCTAAGCTCTAATATCAGCCTTGATAATCCAGCATTAACAAATCTTAAAAGGCCTTACTATGGTGTAAGAGACTTTTTTTTTCCCCCAGAAGAATGGAATATTTAAAGATTCATAGAACCATTGAGCTAAGAACATGAATGCAGTTGAGAAGAATTAGATTGAAAAGTACTGTGAAAAGAAAAGGCAAGAAAGTGCATGTAGCAGACTGAAAAAGGGACCAGATTGCCAAGGAATATGTACTGGAGAGTAGGCAGAGAGAGAAAAAATTAGACGTGTAAATTGGGAATGTGAAATAAGGAATAGCAAAGCAGCTGCTATCAAAAATAAATTGTACTGTGACCAAAATCAGTTAAATGCAACTAAGCATAGATAAAAATATTTAATCTCTTCTAGGACTATTCTTCTGTGTAAGCAATTGCTGGAGCACTAAGAATGATACGTACTTAATACAAATAGGTGAACAGTAAGATTTACACTAGAGTTCACAGACCTTATATGATGATGAAAATTAGTAACTAAGAAGTGGCTTTTCCGTGTTCAAAACCAGACATGGTGTAATTTCCAAAGAGACTTGCTACGGCACACGGTCCAGTAAAGAGGCTTTAAATACTCCAATCCTAATCTTGCAAAAGATGGGCCAATTCAAAAGCAAACAGCATGAAGTTTCTGAGTTCTGCTCAATGGAGAAGTCAGATCCTTGTGGTCAGTGCTGAACAGTGCAGTGTTCCCACAGATTACAAATTGATTTTAGTGCCATGGAAAAAGGAAGTCCTAGTTCAAGCAAGCATTATGGGTGGAAGCAAGCGTAGGTCACGGCTTTGATTCATATTAGTACTGCAAATTACTAAGGCACAAAGTAGAGATCTTGATGAACAGATCTGAGGCTCAGTGCTGCGAAGCTTTGAATTTCACATATGGTGTATTGTTGAGATGACCATGAAGAGGTAGGCCAACTCCTACTCTCATACCTGTAGACTTGTGTTGCTTCCTGCACACTGGATAAGGCAATCAGGTCTCTATACTGAGTGGTTTACATTCACTGAACCATCAGAAAACCCATCAAAAATTACTAGATTTCACCTTGTATCCGTGCAACGACTTAGACACGATGCAAAGGTAGCAGCAGAAACCTGCAGCAGGGATTTCTCGGGGAAAGCTGGACCATCCCAATCAGCTGCAGGCAAAGCTGATGATGGAGCTCCACCCTTCAACAGCGTGATACCTTACCGAAGTAAGTTCTGCACAGTTTTTGTGTAAGTTATAGTATCTCTCAGTGCAAGTCCATCAAAGCCAATGTATTTCTGCTCCATCGTAATTATTCTCTACTCTAACAGCAGTATTATAAGATAGTCCTAACCAATTCAATCCACTATTACATTTTTCTGAGAAGAAAACAGGTACAGCTAATTAACTAACATTACATTTTAAAAATTGATATACTGCCATCTAGTGCTTACTGAATGCACAACTGTACAGAGAAATTCTATTAATTTCAACAGTTCTTGGTTATCTATGATTGGCCTATAGCAAAAGAATAGGTAAACTCACCACTATGCATGTAGTCACGCATAGAGAGAACTTGCCTAAGAACAGTAATTGGGAGCAATTTAGACTGTGAAAAGTGACAGAGTATGCTGAAAGAATCAATCGGAATATATATTGTTTCATATGTATATGAATAAGACTGGAGGATCAGTATTTGCAGAGTCTACAGCACTTGAGGGGACACTCAGTGAAGATGAAAAATGGTGTAGATTGGGAAAGATCAAGTGGGATATAGTTCATACATTGTACAAATTCTTTTGTTGTACAAAAAGACAATGAAATCAAAGACATTAACATATTAGAAGTTTATATTCAGGGAATCATAGCAATAACAATCACATAGGTGTAGTTACTGCATATAGTTTTACACAGACAATTGTTCATCGAAAATGAAAAACATATCATGCTGCTTTTCAAGAAATTTAGTAAATCCTCGTTTGGAATAATGTCCTGGGTTGAGTGACACAGGACTAATTTCTCTTCTAATGCTGGGGAAAACTCCACTTTCGGAAGACTCTAGTGTCTGAATTTGTGAAAATATTTACTTTATAGCCAGCTCAGCTATGTGGGATTCAAGGTCTGAGTGTTTTCAAGCCTTGCCAGGTGCAGGGATGAGGAGGAGCAAGGCCCAGGCATTTGACCCAGGCTGGCCAACAGGATTATTTCATACCATGAACGTCGCATTCGATATAAATTAGAAAGTTTGCTGCGTAGTTTCTCTCTCCCTTGACGACGGCGGTCCAGAGAAACTCCTTGCCCCAGTGCTGGACCCCTGAGCCCTTCCCTTCCTCCCGACGCCGTTGTGCTTGCAGTGTCTGACATTTACTGTCCACTGCTGGGAGTGCACAGCTTCCTACTGATAGAATTGGCTGAGTATAATTCTTGTGTATCTTATATTAATATTGGGATTAATACTGGTTCTTTAGTATTATTGTTAATTATTTAGTCTTATCCTATTAAATCTATTTATATTTCAACCCTTGTGTTTCCTTGCTTTCCCCGATTCCCCTTTCTGGGTGGGGAGGGGTCATCAGGTGATAGAATAATTGTCTAAACGACGATACATTGTTATGGGTTTTCTCCAACCATAACAAACAATTATTTTTTTTTTTGTAAGAAAGACTAGAAGGTATTGCAAACTCATTGTAAAGATTGAGAAAAGAGCTCAGAATCAGTACATTTAACTATGCAGAATGTCTAGTAAAAGTTGACTCCTATTACATAAAGAAAAATGAAGGGGAAATTTAATTCAACGATAAAAGTTTGTCAAGGGTTAGTCCAATAATTCTGGTACAAGCAGATGCTCATAAAATAGTTTATTATGGTTTTACTGGAGTACAATTTTTCTATGCAAAAGAAGAACATTGTGATCTGGACTAATATACCAGGGAAAAAGCAGGTATCCTCAGAATGTGGAATATTTAAAAGAATCTATATACCCTGTCAGAATGCTAATACTTAACCACACAACCTAAAAAGTTATGCAGGCAAATTGTTGACAGGTTCATTTTAGAATTTTCAGACAAAATACTTAGAAAATAGAAAAAGAGCTGTAGGGGGGGAAATCCTAATTTTTCCTTGAAATATTATCCTCTGTCTTTATTTTAATTGCATGGGTAGTTTTCTTGAGGCAAATTATCTCAAACATTCCTCTTTTTCAATGAAAATCACACTAGATGGTATATAATCTAAACACAAATATTTTCAGAAACAGCTCTGCATTTCCTTTTATATAGTAAATGTTTGTCATATTGTGATGGCTTTATAATAAAATATAAACAGAAATGTGATTTTGAAAAATCAGAAGAAAGTGATAAAACCCATAGTTAGAAATCACTCTGCAAATTAGGCATCTGCTTAAGCCGTAAACCATTTAAAACTCTAAAACTCATCTTTAGTGCAAAGTAAGATACATTATGATACTCTGTTTCGAAGTCTGATTTATACTTCTAGTGTATGTTTCTAAAAATAAATATGAAATCAAGAGCTGTATCACTTCTTTAACCTCAATTTATTTGCTGTTGAATATAGCTGGAAATGCAGTAGAATTAAAAAAGTAATCTGGAGTGCCCATTCTGTTATTCACAATTCTTCCATTCATTGTTCCATTACATCCTTTCTCTTGCCTGCATTAAGCAGTCCAAATTCTCTCCCTGCAGCTGTATTAACTTTTACCTACCTATTTTCATCATCCCTATCTCTGGACTTCATTCTGGACACACGGGACATTTTACTAAATGATTTGTACTAAGAGATTAGCTGAATTAAGCAATGGCCACACTAAGCATCCAGCATTCAAATTTGTCTATTAATTGGTGAAAGACTTTCTGAAAGAGTTTTTATTAATACCAGTGTTATGGTCTTCTCTTCTCAATAGCTTGCATTTAAAGGCCACAGAATTTTGAATGGGCATTTTATTTATGACGCCAAAGCTTCATAGCAAGTGGCAGTTTCTGATGACACAATTACCGTGTCTAAACAGTCCCACACTGTTCACCACAAAAAGCTGACACTTGCATGATGTGAAAATCTGAAACTATAGATGGAGAGAAAGGTCCCTTTATTTTAAACGTATTCAGCAGTGAACTGTTTTTGTATCTCCACAGGATCTTAAAAACGTACAGAAGCTTAAAATAAAACAAGTACCCGTGAAGTGTCAGTAATTTAAGGCTAGAATATAGATTGCGCTTACTGCAGTATGACTGTCAGGACTATTACAACCAATTCATGCAAATAAAATTGTCTTTACTGATATTTTTACCTTTTCAGTTCCCATTTGTATTTTTAGTCATGCTGGGATCTGTCACAACCCCATACGCATGGAGCAAAGACTGTATTCTTTACATAGAGCTGAATACAGTTTAAGTACTAATTGTACCTGCAATATGAATAAGAAACAGTAATAATAATTACACCTTATAGCTGACGTTTAAAAAGGTTGTGAGCCCAATTCCGTTTCCATTCATGCCAAATTTTAAATAAAACTGAGAGGAAGAAAAGTAGATATTAGGCCTCTTTGTGAGGATACAATTGTGAAAGTTAGTCCCCAAATATTGTAATTATTACTGATATGGAAAAGGTTATGTGTGAGTATAGGATTTAATCCGGGGTATCTAATCTACACTAGCTTTCCTTAAGGGCAGACAGCAAATAAGGACATCATAGCATGCCATTGTTGGACCGTACCACATCTTTTTACCTTACCCTTATCAGATACCTTCATCATTACTGATGGAGCTGCAGAGGAAGTAATTTCAGAACAGGCCATATCTTAAGCTGTTTTAGACTCCCCAGCACTGGTTCATCCCTCAGGAAGAGGCTTTCAAGTCACATGCACTAAAACGACAATGTCTGCAGAATTTGCCAGAAGATGGAAGAGGAACTGGGCAGAAGAGAATCTTACTGCATTAAAACCTTGCTTACATCGTTAAAACATCTCGCTATAAAAATTACCTATGAATCTAGTAATTAAATCAATATATCAAAACCAAAGCACAGATTGGGTGTTCTACTAAGAACAAGAGTAGACAACTTCTGTTAAGATTATATACACGTTTTAGGTAAACCGGTTGAAATTGTCAGTCGCATATTTCTAAAAAATGCTAACTGGTGTTGTGTACAGTAAATATTTATGCTTTTTGAACATTTAAACTTGCAATTTTTCCCCAACTGTATTCCTCAGTAACCTGTTGAGAACACTTAATTTTCCATTCGGTAGAAACAATACTTATGATCTATATAAAGTTATACATATTCAAATGAGTGCTGGTAAATGTAAACTTCCTGGGACTTTAGAATTCTAAAACTATAGTTAGAAGAATTCATTTGTTTGATTTTATCTCAAACACTTGCCTAATGGCATGTATCACGCACACTGGATATATACATGCAAGCCACTGAACAGATGTGTTTTATAAATATACATTAGACCAAATTTCTAAATCTCTGAACAGAGATTGTTAGAAAACTGTTTCTGAACAAGCACAGAGAAATGACAACTACTTAGCAGTTGTGTTCACTTTTCAAATAGCGTGCTGCTGATATAATGTAGAAGTATATGTTTCTCACCTGACTGTACTGGATATCTGAAGAAACAGGCTAAAACCAAGATTATAGCTAGCATATAGTATTTTATGGAGACCGGCAACAGGGGGAAAAGTACTTCTGCAATTGAAATTATTATGCTAATAAAAAATATAGTTCCTTGAGCTTGGGTGTCCAAGTGATGAGTCAGATCCCTGATTTTAGGCTTCTTGGTTCCAAACTCTTTGAACAACTGTTTTAAATCACTTCTTTTCACTTCTTTGTTGTTTTTTTTTTTTTTTAATTGTATCTCTTTCCCTCCTACTGTTTCCCCTCAAACATCATCCTTGCCAAATTCAGAATCCAAACCCCCCAGATTAACAGACAAATACATGTGTGCATTCGTAAGTGTGCATGTACGCAAGCAAACAAAATGAGGGGAAACAAGAGAAATAAATATGCATTTCAGCATTTTATTTGGTCATAAATCAAAGCAATAGCAGTTAAGCAATACAAAATTACGTGACTTTTTTTATAAAAGACTTAAGTGGTTCTTATTTTTTTCTTCAAAAAGTTTAATGCTATTTTAAGGTGTTTTTTTAAAAGAAACTGCTACAAAGTATTATTAAATCAATATATATTTATTTATACTAAAAAATTATTCTACCCATTGTCATTAACTGGCACTGCTATTAGCTTCTTGGCTGTGTGACTAGGTACAACACACTGCACACTAACATTTCTGGTTATTCCAGAACAGATGTGTTAACCAGAACGCAGACATTGTTGCTCCTTGCAGAACAAACAAAAGGTAAAGTCTTCACGCTTTTCAAGCTGAGCAAGAGCTCAGACAAAGGCACCATGCAGGTAAGTTGTACAGTTACACAAATGGGAAGTTCTGGCAGTCACACAGCATCCTCATAAAAAATGGCACAATCGAGTTTCAGACTGATCTATTGAGCCAGCAATATCTTTGATGTTTACTGGATCTGTGTAGATGCAGACCACACTTGCCAAGCTAACTACTTGGCAAGGCAGAACACCTTACAAAAGTAATGCCACTTACTTGAACAGCAACTAGTGAATTGTGGCGTCACTTCACTGTCACAGGAAAACTTTGTCCTCTAGTTGCTGATCAGTAGGATTTGTGTTCTTGTGAGGAAGGAAAAAAGAGGAAGCACAGTAAGGAAGAGGAAAAGAGAACATGTGGGCTGAGAAAGTGGAACTGAGCTGGCTCTTATCACAGGAGCTGGACTTAATCTTACTGAAAACAGCAAGTTTAAGGCTTGTTTTTCATTTAAGGCAGCCGCCCAGGTCGTTAAATATGTGTATCTATGTAAAACAAGAACAAATGAGTGCAAGTTACGAATGTAAATACTCTGTGTGGGAAGTTTCAGTTGGGTATTTTTCTACAAAAAGATACTCAAGAGAAATCACAGAAACAGAGATGAAAAACTTGGGACAGCCTGAAGAAGCCCATAACTCAAAAGCAGCTTTTCACCTCTGGCACTTCTGCACTCTTTCAAGACAGGCAGTGCCACACCAGCTCTTCAGAGTCACAGCCCTGGCTTCTCTTAAATAGCACACAAAGAACAATTCCAACCTAGAGATGATACTACCTTGTTGTCTTTCAAGCCCCTGGTACAGCTTTGATCTTCTTCAGTGTCCTCACCAACATCAGCCCAGGGCTCAGGGATGGTCTCATAAAGCAAACAGAAGGTTAAGAAACATTCGCAGATGAACAGAGCACACAACAGATAATAAATATGCTGCTTTGTAAACTCATACTATGCCCACGCTTAACACTGTGTCATCCCGATCGCTCCCATTTCAGAAGAAGTCGGATAAACTAATGAAGATTACCACAGAATAACTGGAGCGATCCAGGAGTATTTGGCATACAAAAGGGTCTCAAGGAGTAATAAGACAGACATCCATAAAGTGAGTATCATGGACACCAAAAGTGGCCATAGTCTCTCTCAAGAACAAAGAGTTACACAATGAAATTAGCAGTGGGCAGGTTTTAAAGAAAATGTGTTTCTTCACAGAATATACAAACAGGCCAGAAACATCTTTCATGACTTACTATGTGCCTTGGGCATGCTAAAACTTTCCACGGCCTGAAGGGGCAACTTGGGCATGCTCATGGAGAAGATCCACTGACTGGAAATAATTAAGTGCAGAGACTCTGTCCTTGCCTCGAGAAGTTCCTGCAAGACAAATTGTTGGCGATGGCAAGATACTCCGCAGAGCAAGCTGAAAGCGACACTTTTGGTAGCCACCTGCGGCTCTGCACTCCCACTTACGTGCCCCCCTCCCCCCGCGATGTCACCTGAGCCACCTGCCTCCCAGGGACACCAGCCCTGGGCCTGCATTAACTAGCCCCGCTTTGAAATTCCGCCCCGGGCTGCTGAGCCCACGGGACCGAGCCTCCCCGAGGGAGGGAGCGACACCCCGAGGCGGGCTCGGGGGACACAAGTTCGGACCCCGGCTGCTGGCTTGCAGGGCCCGCTCCGTGAGGTGGCAAGTCCTCATCCCTTGGGCAACAAACACGGCCCGGGCCAGTCCGGACCCACAAAGGGACACACCACGCACCCTGTTCGCGGCTGCGGCCCCTCTGCGGCTGCACCCGCCCGCCCGCCGGCTGCGGCCCCGCCCCGGGGCCGGCGCTGCGGCGAGGCTCGGGCCCAATAGTGGCCGGGGCCGCTAAAGGCGGGGCGGGGCCTGCGCCAGGCCAGGCGGCGGTCGGGCCGCTGGTTAAGTACAGGCGGGGCGGCGGTGTGGGGGGGCAAGCGGAGATGGCGCTGACGGCGGGGGGGAGGCGGCGGCAGGACCTGGACAACGTGAGTGCGGGACTAGGGCGGCAGCGGCGGTTCCTCCCGGGGCGGGCGGCCAGGCTGCTGGCCGAGCACGGTGGGCGCTGCTGCGAGGGAGGCCCTCGCTTTCCGTTCCGTCTCTTCCTTCCCTCTGTTTTCTGTATGGGGCGCCGGAGGCTTCCTCCTCTTCTTCCGGGGGGGGGGGGGGGGGCGGCGGCCGAGGCCTCTCGTAAATGGCGGTTTTGGAAGTGCAGGGGCCGCTCCCCGGCCGGGCCGTCCCCCGCGCTGCTGGCGGGCACCGGACGCTGCCCTTCCGCAGCCGCGCTTGAAATACCCTTCCCCCAGCAACCGAGACGGGTGGGGGGGTGTTTTTTAATTGAGGTCGTTAATTGAATTGAGGTTGCTCGCGTAGCTTGTTTAGTTCTGGGTTATTTTTTCCTGCAGGCGGGTCCCGTGAGCGTAGTCTCTGGTTTACCCGCTGCGAGCTGGCGGGGCCGCGGCGTTTCTCTATGGATTTGGGTGTTTCCCCAGCTGGCAGCCCGGGCGGGCAGGGCTGGCTGTGGGTCTGCCTGGTCCGGCCTGCCTTCCTCCTCCGTCTCCTCCTCCTCCTCCTGGTGCTGGGCCGCCGCGGGGGCGGTCACAGGCTGGAAGCGGGTCAGGGAGCCCGGAGGCTGGAGCCGTACGCTGTGCTCGTGGGAACATCAGGGCCTAACAGAGGGCCCATTTTTTTAAGGCGTTTTGGCTTCTAATAGCTGTGGCTTTAGCACATGGTAATTAAATGAAGCCTGTGTTTTATCTAATTAGGACACTTACTAGGTTTTCTTAATGTCAGAGTGACTGCATGGCATCATCGTCTCTCTTGCTTTAATTCCCCTCCTCCCTACGTTGCCTGTAATAATACCTGCTCAGGGAGGTTTTGTCGCCCCATGCTTCCTAATGCTAGCTATGTTTCAGGATGCAAAGATGAATTGTAGTTGGTCTTGCAATAAGTAACATGGACAAATATGTGCCCAGGTGGCCAAGAAGGCCAACAGCATCCTGGCCTGTATCGGCAATAGTGTGGCCAGCAGGACTAGGGAAGTGACTGTCCTCCCGTACTTGGCACAGGCGAGGCTGCACCTTGAATACTGTGTTCAGTTTTGGGCCCCTCACTACAAGAATGACACTGAGGTGCTGGAGCATGTCTGGAGAAGGGTAACAAAGCTGGTGAGGGGTCTGGAGAATAAGTCTGATGAGGAGCGGCTGAGGGAGCTGGGGTTGTTTAGCCTGGAGAAGAGGAGGCTGAGGGGGAGACCTTATTGCTCTGTACAACTACCTGAAAGGAGGTTGTAGTGAGATGGGGGTCTGTCTCTTCTCCCAAGTAACAAGAGATAGGAAAAGAGGAGATGGCCTCAAGTTGTGCCAGGGGAGGTTTAGACTGGATATTAGGAAAAATTTCTCCACAACTTCTCCACTGAAAGGGCTATCAAGCATTGGAACAGGCTGCCTGGGGAAATGGTAGAATCACCATCCCTGGAAGTACTTAAAAGATGTGTAGATGTGGTGCTTAGTGACATGGTTTAGTGGGGTTTTTTGGCAGTGCTATGTTAGTGGTTGCACTTGGATGATCTTAAAGGTCCCTTCCAACCTAGACAATTCTATGATTCTGTGTTCTGATAAAGCTCTATCTGTGAAGGAGTGGGCTGATTTCTCCTGGTACTGCAGAAGCGATGAGTTCACCTATTCCCATGAGACAAAGGATATTGGTCTAAGGAGGATCACTGTCTTTGTGGGAGGTGTGAGCTGTTAGCTCTGCTGTTAATTCTGTGTTGTGGAGGAATGAGGCAAGATGTCTTGGCTACTGGAGTGCTGGTCCTGCACGCTTGCTTTCAGAGCTTAAAATTATACCTGGCCCTTGAAAAATGGGAGATGAGGGACAAGAGGGCATCTTTGTATTCTTGCTTCTGAATTTTATATCAGTGACATAAGAGAAGTGCCATTTGTAAACCTTTAGGTCTGCAGTAAAAGGTCATCTTAGCAGGCAGATATTTCGGCAAGGTTTTTTGCAGTCAAAGACTAGGCTAATTGAAAGGTATTAAATAGGTGAGAGGCCTGTTAACACTCTTCTACGGTTCGGCAAGTGTAGCATTCACAGTACTAAAATAAAACTGCTGACTGAAATAACTCTTGATGACTGGTTCCTTAGCTGTAGGCAGCTGCCAGTAGGTGACATAACACTGGGGAGCCAATCTATATTGTCACAGTCAATAGCAAGTGTAAACCTAGGTCTAATCCCAAAACTTCTTTATCTCTATCTTGTGCTAATGGCTAAGAAGAATGACATGCCTCACTGTCTTGAGGCTTATGGTGCTTTCTGTCATGGCAAGGAGAAGTCCTCAGTTCAAAAACATTCAATATCCCCGCCAACGCTGGCATGTCTCTCTTCATAGTCAGAAGTGTCTGCTCTTGTCTTCTTCTGGGCTGTGGCTGATATCACTCAGGAGAAAAGCAGTCAAAACTTGAGTTTCTTTATCTTTTGAAGCAAGCCAGTCATAGCATGGGACCCAGCAGGATGCTAAGAGGGAAACTTGAGCAGTTTGAACACTCATGGTGGCTGTGTATGTTTAGCTTAAGGTGTATTGAATGACTGTGTCCTGGCCTGGAAGGAAGAGAAATGTAGACCACTGAGGCAAGTTCCATGTCTACAAAGAAAGGTTTTTCCCCTCCACCCATTCCCCAGTCTTAGTTTTACTTTTTACTTTAAAAAAAAAAAAAAGGGGGGGGGGGAGCAATCCGAAGATGTACTTCTAGAAACTTAGATAGCTGGAACATCTGAGTTGAATGTAAAGTCATAGCCCCAATATTTGGTGCTAACACAACAAGTAAGGGCTGCATGCTCTCTAGTAAAACCAGAGCGTGCCTTGCCCAGCACTTGGTAGCATCTTCTTCCCCCGTGAACTGCTTCTTTCTTGCCTGGCTTCAGTTTGAACTACTGCTGCAGGTGTTTTGACGTGTCAGGATCTGAATCACTTGAAACTGTTGCTGGTACACTGCAGCTGACTTTATTGCTTCTAACTGTAGTTGGATGGAAGTAAGAATAGCAGGGATTTTTGCAGTATCTGTATAAAATATGGGAGAGAGACTTTAATTGTCACTTTTTCCATATTTTCATGTAAACATACTAATACATGTGGCCTCTCAGCAGTGATGCTCAAATACTTTTAATACATTTTAAAGAGTAAATTTCCTGAAGACTCAGTGTGATGCTGGGAGGTAGATTAGTGTCGGATTCCTCAGGGACTGAGTTCTTAGTAAAGATGTGATGAGAGTTTACCTAGAACTTAAGAGCTTGTCTCAAGATACTGACCTAGTTTGTTTTTTTTACCCCAAAGCTTGATTTGCTAATAGGAAATTGCTCAAACTTTGTACTTTACTTTTGGAGCTTACCTGTTATTGCTCTTTGCCCCCCCCCCCCTTCTGTTCCAGGGTTCCTTGGAAATAACACAGAGTTTGGAAGATGATCCCCTACTGGATGCACCGCTTATTTCGTCTCATACACTGCATTCCCAACTGAGGCCAAAATTTCGTGCTATCCCAGCAGTTCTCCTGGCCAATTTTCTGTTGCTAATACATGTAAGTTTAAGAAGCGTGACTTCCTTATGGAAATTTGCTGTCTCTATTCTGAATTCTTAGTGTTCATGTTGGCAGACTTCTCCTGAGATGTGCATACACTGTTCTTCCAAACTGGTGAAGTCTTATTTGCCAATGAATCTTGATAATGTATATGCAACATGATATTTGCTGCATTCTCATTCTGATAGTTTGTCGATGCAAACATGCTACGACACATGTTGTTAGGAAGAAAAGCCTTTTAAATAGTAGTTCTTCTATGCTGTTGGAAATGTACTTCTAAAATAATATTATTGCTGTAGAATTGCTGATACTAGTTGTAGAGTTAAGATAATTTTAATGCTATGCCTTCCGGAGGCTGAACTTAATTCCACAGGGAAGACTTAAGGTATTTTCTATGGGAGCTAAACAAGTAAAGCTGGACTTGCTCCAGCTCTTTTTTTATCTTTCCATCCGCTACTTTTTGCATGGTAGTGGATGGAGAGATAAAGGAATACAAATATTACCTCGTGCTCTGACTTCTAGGGATTAAGGGTGAAAAACACAGATAAAGGACAGAACTTGTACCCAACAGTTTGAAGGCCTTTTCAAGGTTGGTAAACGGAAGTAGGGAGACTCCTGTCTAGTAGTGAGCTTATCCTTGATAAGCTGAAGAGGTTTACTGTTGCTTGTGAGCATGTGGAAACCAAATGTGAAGAAGGAATGGTGAAGAGCTCTGGTCCTAAGATCTAACTGAGACGGTACTTGCATGGCACTTAGGTACGTGGTTTAGTAGTGGACTTGTTAGTGTTAGGTTAACGGTTGGACTGGATGATCTGAAGGATTTTTTCCAACCTGAATGATTCCATGATTCTGTAATGCCACTAATGGTGGCCTGAAGATAGTATGTGTATAAAGCCAGAGAGCGCGCAAGACATGTATGTATGTGTTGCCAGCTATTTTAGAGCTTCATTTGATCTCAAACAAAAAATGCTGCGCCCAGTGCTCTGCAAAACATACTCTCTGCCAGGACTTTAAAAGCACATACCAACCTCTAAGGTCTCTCTTTAGGCAGCTGCATAAAGCTGTTCAAACAATATGCCCTAGCCTTCCAATTTTAAAGTAAATGTTTTGTGAGCCTCTTGGTAGTATCAAGAAATGTCCCTCTGTCTGTCAAGTAGACTTAGGAAATGCTTCTGCTGAATAAACCAAAGTTCCCAATGGCACCTGTGTATCCAGCCTTATTCCCGTCCACTACCAGAACACTGGTGCCATCCCGTTAGGTTAGCACTTGAAGTCTGCGTTACGATGGCTGATGCTGTCATTGGTAGT
Source organism: Chroicocephalus ridibundus (assembly GCF_963924245.1). Classification (NCBI taxonomy): domain Eukaryota; kingdom Metazoa; phylum Chordata; class Aves; order Charadriiformes; family Laridae; genus Chroicocephalus; species Chroicocephalus ridibundus. Next base: position 39,912,394 of record NC_086288.1, on the reverse strand, counting down.
AGAGCGGTAAATGTTTTTCAGCCTGGCCTTGGGGCCTTACTATCTGGTACCATAACTGATGTAGCCAAATGTCAGTCACCCCAGTCTTGGGAAACTGCTGTCTCTTCTGTCCCCATCGCTTCCCCTCTCCGGCAAATGGAGAGAAGTGTGGGGAGGTGAAGAGAGAGAAAACTGCTGAGACATCTGTGAACGCACACTCTTCCAGGTAAAGTCTTGCTGCTGTTGCTGAATCTGCTGCAGTGGCCAGTTGGTCCTTGGAGCAAAATAGAGAAGTAACCTTTTCTGTTAGTGAAATACAATGTTATAATTGCCACATGAAATAGTGCTGTCTCTTGCTGAAAAGATGGATGGGGAAAACAAGCTTATTGAATTTCCTTCCTGTCTGCTTCTGCAAACGTGCACAAACCTTGTGGAATGTGGTGACACCAGGTTAGCTTCTGAGGCACAGCCTGCTAAAGGGACAAGTATCCTGGAGAAGTTAAGCCATCATAGTGTTATGCAGTAGAGTTGTAATGCATCTGTACAGTAATCTGTGTGTAACTTGAAGTATTTCTTCTCCACCCTCCTGTGCTAAGAAACAGGGTTAGGTGGCAAATAGCTGCTTTGGTGCAGCTGCCTAGTTATGTACAATTCTGGAGTGTGTGGGTAGGGTATGCTGGAGTGTGGTGGGGCTGGGTTTTTGAATGTCTTTCATTTTGCTAAGCCTTGCTTTTCTGCAGGCTTCTGGCTCTTATCAGGAGACTCTGGAGAGCAGTGGAAAGTGTACAGGCTAGAAATAATTTCTTTATTAACCCTGTCCATTCTTAATCCCCTCTGTGTATGCACATGTACAAAAATGAACTTAAATACTACTCCAGGAATAAATTTTTGTATATAAAAATCCACTGTATTGGGGTGAAGCACCTGTTCTTGGGCTGCCTTAAAATGTAAGCAAAACATCTTTAATAAATGACACCCTTAATGCCAACTATCTGTTTCCTCTTGTATACACTGCTGTAGTAAATTACTAGAGCTGCAATGCTAGGCTGTTCCTGCTCGCATCAGTTTAATATAGCCTTTTTCTGTACTGTACATTCCTAACACCTGGAGGGAGTAGAACAAAATGTGTTAATGGTTTAAAATGGCAAACTGAACAGTAAATGGACTAAATAAAATATGGGTTAGCTGGATAATTCTTAGCTTTGTAAGAAAAGGCAGTGATAATAGAATAAACGAATGTTTTGTTGATAAACCTTTCCTCTTATTTAACTACTTAATCTAGCTACTTAATCCATCTCAAGATAATTTGGGCTTAATTTGCATTTGAAGTAATGGTTTTACAGATAATAGAGGACACACTACTTTTTTTTTTTTTCTTACCACCTTCTACCTGTCTGTTCTCTGTCCTGTCTCTTTTAGGTATTCACAGTTGTGTGAAAGTTATTCCCCTTTCTTCCTCCCTCCAATTACCTAGCTCTATTCACAACCAGAGCAAGCTAAGGGCAGTTCATATAAAGAATAACTAAGTGGTTCTGAAAGGTTAATTTCTGTGAAGAAAGCTGCTTGAAAAATGATGAAAGTATGAAAAATAAGTTCAAGGGAGCAGTGGGCTCTTCTATATTCATAGAATTAAGTATGGAAACAAAGCTAGCAAAGGAAAATCTGGCACTTCCCTCCCTCTTTAGTTCTGATGTGTTTCTATCAGTTATGAGATGCAGAACATTGGATGCTTTTTAAACCAAATATATTTGAGGAGGTAGACTCTTGCAGACTTCAGCAAAATTGATTTTTTTTTTTTTGTTTTGTATAGAAGCACTCGATTTACTTCTGTATTAATGGGAGCTGTTTTTGTTTTCAGTTGTTTTAAAATATGCTGATTCTGTAGAATGAATCAGGATGAGAAAGTACCGTATTTTCTTGTTTACTGAATGCAAACAGTAGAGAGAGTATTTTCTATGACAAAAACATTTTATAAAGATTTTCAAAAAGCCCTGTGTGTATACATATACCCCAGATAACGTGCACCCAAGACTCTGCCTTCTAGTTGGCCAAAAGATTGCTGATATTCACTGCTGCTGGTGAAAACTTGAAGAAAAGTCTAGAAGACAGGAAAAGTTATGGCATAATGGCACTAGTCTGAAAGGACAAGTGTATATACAGTCTGACTGATTATAGTCTGGTCATTCTGACATAAGTTCTGAGCAAAATGGAAAAATCTGATAGTAAATATACTAAAGAATGATTACCAATTGGCAAAGATGACTACCCAGTGTTAATAATTGACTCTCAGTTACTGTGATGATGTTTCACTTTTTTCTAGTGTCACAACCTGGAGATTATCTTTAATGGATTTAGTAAAGGGTTGACTTTCACTTATGAAATGTCAAGTCAAAGAAATAGAGACGGTACCAGTAAGATATGAGGCTGTCCGGCAGAGCAGTAATAAGTGTAATTGAATTAGTCTTAAAAGATGTGATTACTTTTTTTTTGGGGGGGTGGGGGGGTGGTTGCATTAAAGTAAAAAGACATGGTAAAGAGGATCCAGAAATAAGAGAAATTCACTACTAAGGGAAGACTTGGGTAACCGTGGAATTGATTTAGAGGAAATCCTGGGAAGAGTGGTGGTTCCCAGCTTTGTTCAGCTGGAGACTGGTTGCCCTCCTGGGAGACCATCACTACTTAGCAATTTCAGCTGTGTGTTCCCAGAATGACATGTAGTGGTTGCAGTAAGTGTCTGATGTTTTATGTTATCTGAACTCTAATAAAATCAATTTGGAAAGTCATGCATAATGAATAAAATACATAAGCCTGTCTTTTTTTTTTTTAATAGTAAAATGTTGACTTTAAGAATTTTCCTCTCTCTTCCTTTCTCTTCCAGGTTGCTTTTGTTGTTCTAGCATTTTTAGCAGCTATGTTTTGTTCTTACCCCAATCCAAATCAGGATAAGTGCCCTGGAAACTATACTCACCCACTTAAAGTACAGACTGTCATAATCATTGCAAAAGTAATTCTGTGGATTCTGCATGTTTGTTTTGAACGATATGTCCAGCACCACCACAGTAAAGTCAGAAGCAGAGGTTACTTCTCAATATACCGATCAACAAGACATCTAAAAAGGCTTCCGCTGCTGATACACTCCACAGGTGAAGTGACCTTGTTTTCCTGTTTGTTTTTTCTCCTAAAGCTTTAAGCTGACACAACAAAAGACTGAACAGTTTATATATAAATGTATATTATGTATTATGAACTCTTAAAAATGTGCCTTTGAGCATTTATAAACTATATTTATTTTAGTCAGGTGGACGTCCTGACTGACCTTTTTGGCCTGCCAGATGCATGTTGTAAAGAACTCTTTGTAGTGGAAAAATGCCCACAAGTAAGTGCGAGGTTGAGTAAAACATCTAGTCATTTGCATCTAGTCTTCAGCCATAAAATGCTCCGCCAGCAAGGTCTGTTTGGCTGCTAGTGATCTTGATTTGCATACTCATTGGCCTAATTGGATATGTGGCAAGACTGCTAGTCCTTCCAAGAAGTGTGCTACTCTTCTTTTCAAGCTCAGCAGTTCAAGTAGAAATGGGTGAATTGTCTATTGCTCAACAGCTGTCTGAAATCAGTAGAATAAGCAGTTTTTTAATCTCCAGCGAGGCTATGTGTAATATTCGGCTCTACTTCTTACTCCCTTTTTCTATTTCTATGGATAAAGGGTGGAGCATGAGAGTGGTTTAATTATGTATTCTGCAACATCACTGGCCAGTGAAGCTGGAAGTGTTGGTAAAGTTAGCTGGTGTAGCTGTTCTAACAAACTACTTCAAACAAATATAAAATCCATAGCCCATCTAACTTGAGGGGATTTTTTGCGCAGAAATAACAGGGGGAAAGGGAACAGTGGTTGCTTTTACAGTATTTTTGCCTCTTATAATCCCACCTCCCTTCTGCAAATCTTCTGAATAACTAGAGTAGAAAATTTTTCACCAGAATTGGTAAGTTAGATGGTCCTGCTTTCTACAAAACCCTAGCTTTCATCCTGTCCCCTCGCTACAAGAGCTAGTTACCTTGATGAATGTGCAAAACTTCAGGCTATGGCCACTAGGTAGAGCTCTGAAGATAAAGATGTGTTTAGAGTGCAGTGTGACAAAATCGGGTTACAGCAGGCTTAAGGATGTTTCAAAAGACAGTAAAAGGACTGTTTCTGCCTATTGCAATGTAATGTGGAATATTTAACCCTGTCTTCAGTCTTAGATGGAGCCCCATTCTCCCCTACCAGACAAACTCTGGGCATGTGTAAATGTTCGGCTGCAATCCGTTGTGTGCTGTGGACTTTTGATGTAAAATCTCCTGTAGCTCAGAAGGTGGTTATCTCCGTTACTGCAAACTCCGTGCTATGCTAATTGCTGCCGGTACCACTTCCATCCTGATAGTTCCATTGCCTAATGCAGTACGAAAGAGAACTGGACAGTCCCCTAGCTACATTAGTGGTCTTAATACACTTAGTGCTTTATTCAGGCGCTGGTTATAGCATTTCTACAGGAAAGGAAAGAACATTTAACACTGTATTGGAGAAGAGGGTATGTAAAGAATTAAGAATGTGTGTAGGTCTGTATTTCAACACTTGCTGCTCTTGACCAATTGTGCTTATTTCAGTTAAACTTTCAATGAATTGCAAGTATTAAAATAATAACTGGAAGCCTGTGCAAGTATCTCCCTGTGAAAGAAAGGTGTTTGCTTTTATGCTCTTACTGGAGTACACTCAAATCCACCATTTGAAGGAAAACACCCTCTCATTTTAATTTGGCTGATGTGACCTTTTAGGAATTGAAATAAATTAATAGTCTTCAAGCAGTTTGTGGATGGATGGCAGGAATAAGGCTAGAAACTGATTAAGCCCACACAGGTACATTGGGTATTTCTAGTCCGCTTCTTCCGCTCTTGTTTTTAAGTGAGAAAAATTGATAAAGAAATTCATAATTCTCTACCATTATAGTCAAATACTGAAATTAAACCTCGCTTTGCTGCCAGCAGTTTTGAGTTTGTATCACCTGTGTTAAGGAAATTAGCAAAAGAGGCAAGTATGAAATGGAAAAGCATTATTGAAATGTTGCAACCTCATGCAGATACCAGTGATGAGAGAGTACTAAGTTATTTTCGACAGCTAATGAAACTGTTACACCTGTAAAACATAATACTTGTTTTCTAGGTAATACAGCCCTGCTTTTGATTCTGTCAACGCAGCATTCCTTTCCTGATCACAGTAAAGTGTACCTGTATCTTATCCTGGGAGTCCTGGGCCTGGAGCTGATTAGCTCTCTGACATGCTTAGTGATTTACACAGGTGAGAGGCAGTTTTTGCTTTCTTGAGTGAGACTTGTCATAGCTGCTACTCAACTGTTTGGTTGCCCTCACAGTAGCTCGCTTCAGGTACTGCAAGGTATTTAATTACAGCTATAAATACAGAATGATTCTGTGCTTGTAGGAGAAGTAAGGCAAATCCAAAAGAAAGGGGAAGGTTGTCAGGCTTGATTTGGTCTCCAGGTGCTGCTAAATTAAAAGCTCTGTGTTACCTCAAACCTGTTGATCCAATGAAGTGGCAATAAATGCGTAATTGTTGCAAAAGTGTCCTGTGAACAAGCTTGTCTATTTAGCAGTGCGTTCTCAAATGGGTGCACCACAAGCTGCGAAGCAATAAAAGCTAGCTGGCTTTAATGGGACTGTATCTGGGATTTACATGTGGGACTTGCATAATTGATGGCGTGATGTGCCTTACTTGCCAGACTCTTTCCCTGGTCCCACCCCAAAAGCGTCAGTTCCTCTTTGTCACTAAAGTGGAAGATTCCCTCTAAGGAATGTTAAAATAAAAATATGACTCTTGCAATCTGTGCTAATACTAAAATGAGATATTGCTTCATAAAACTGAGGCATTGCTTTGTACTGTCACTGTTAGCTTGTAAGATTATCTGCTTTTAGATTTGGTTTAAATTACCAAAACTTGATAAGCCTCTTTCCATTATATTATTGCAGAACTATCTAAACTGTTGATTAATAAATGCTTGAACCAAATAGTTTTCTCTGATAATCTCATCTTAAAAACTATTTGGGTTTATGGCTTGCATTAACTCAAATTAAAACAGTTGTGTTAAAAAAAAAAAAAAAACACAACACTGAAAAGGTACAAGACACTAAAAAATGCAATTATTTTTGTTGTCCAAAGAAAACATGATCTTTACTGTGAAGTCTATATCTGTTTAGATGATACAGACTTCCTGCTCTTGAGTTAGTTTATACTCCTCCTTCTGAGATGCAGCTTTCTGATTATTCACAGCTACAAACAAGGACATGGCACCTTAGCTAAGTAGCCTCAATAGCACTGGTTTCCTGGAGGGGTAACACCAACAAAAATAATGTGGAAAAACTTAGTTTGCTCCTGACTTCTAATCAAACAGGAGGAAGGAGGGTGGAAATACCTTCTTCAGGACTGCATGAAGCTTAAAGTAAAAGACATTTCTATGGTGGTCAGTATTTGCATTAATTGATGTCTTTTGTGGTTTCATAATTAATCTAGGATGTCTTTTGGAGAAGAAAACTTTGGTATGTTCTTAGTAATGTAATAACACACAGAGAAATAGCACCAAGTAACTTGGTCATAAAAATACAATCTTTTATTGACTCTCCTGCAATAACGTTGAAATTAAAATGCAACAAGAAATAAGGTCCCATTCTAAACTGCATCCTCCTCTTACAACTGTGCCAGGGCCTGAATGCTGTCGGCTTGTCAGGCGTTCCCCTGAACAGACCAGCATGGCTCAAGTAGACTAACTGTCCTTTGGAGGAGTAAAGGCAATGAGGAGGGAACACAAGCATAGTAGTCCTAGAGAACTATTCCAAGAATGCTGGAAATCATCCTTTTTTGCATAGGCATACTTAACTTTCCTGGGAAACTCAGGAAATAAGAAATAAATTGCAAAACTTTAATAGAACACCAGGAATTCCAGTGAAATGTTATTTCTTATCCTGAGGCCTCCTTGACCTCCAAGAACTACACTGTGTGTCTCTTACCCTGGCAGAAAAGTAAGAGTAACTGCAAGAAAGTTGATCTTCGTAGCAGTAAGGTCTGAGCCTGGACTTCCGTAAGAGCTCTCAAACTATCTTTCTGCTTATTTGTCACCAAAAGGGTCTCGTTTCCTAGCTTGTACTGTGTCAGTTCCTGTGTCTATCAAATCCATTAGCCAACTTATACTAGGAAGCTGCGGGATGCAATATTTTGCTTTCCCACTCTGAAGGCAGCTTGAAGAGAAGGATCCAGTGATCCTGGAACCAAAGTGAAGGAGGGACAGAGCTGCATTGTGAGGAAGGAGTAGAGCAGTCTCTTTTTATTTTCTCAGACGCCCCAAAACAATAGTCTACGTTTCATGCTCTAAAGCTTGGTGTAGAAAACTAGGGTTAATTTTTATGTAACTTAATACTTGCTTCAAGATGGGGAAGACCTCCAGTCACCCTAGGTTTCCTTTTCCAGTGAGCAGTGTAACTTGCTTTCCAGTTTTCCATCCCAGTGCATGTTGAGGTAAGCTAAGAGACTGCTTGCATGTCCGTCTCCCATGTAGTGGTGGGTTTTTAACATTTTAAGAATCAAATTAAAGCTCTACTGAAACAAAACAAATTTATTTGGCCAATTTTGAAAATAGCCTGAGTATCTGTAGTAATAGTGACGCTCAGGTAATTTTTTTTTTTTTCCTCTCAAACAGCAGAGTATGTAACTGGAAGCACAAAGCTTCTTTAATAGGATAATTTTAAGGGCAATTCTCTGCTCAGGGATGGAGTCCCCCTCTCTAAGGCACGCACTTAGCAGATACCACTTACTGTTAAGAGAGTATCAGCTAATGTAGCTGGGCAACAATGGGGAACTAAGGTCACTTTATACTAGCAACTCATGATCAACCTCTTCCTTGTCTTAGTAGATTACTCCTAAATTTTGGAGGGAAGGTAGCACCGGTTAATACATTGTTTCTTCACTGTGGAATAATTATTTCTTTACTACAATGGGGTATAAATGCTTATCTGTAGAAGGTTCATGTACCTGACTTATTTTCATATAAATATTACTCCCTCACAAAGGGAAGTGGTGTCATAGAATACCTGATTGTAATTCTGGATATTTCTTCTTGCTTGTTATGCATCACACAATTCATTAAAAAAAAAAAAAGCTCCAATGTCCCATGAAGTACAACTGCCTTTCTTAAAGTCTCCATTTAGCAGTGTGTCAGCATGTATATATAGCAGTAGGATGCAGAGGCAGAGATTCAGAAATCTACAAGGAATTGCTGTGATTGACCTATAAGACTTGACATACATAAATTGTTCAAGTGAGGTAAATGTGCATAGAATGAAGTATGATACAGACAGCTCTAAATGTCAGCTTACTATTGTAAGTTTGTTATTGATAGGATAGGGAGTCAAGCTTTAAAAGGCTTGCTAAATATATGTATTTAATGACTTTCTTACATACTTCTAATATCACTTGAATAAAAGACTAACATTCCCACAAACAACATATGTTGGGAATTCCACTTCCATTCCTTCATGGCTTTATTTGTAGAGAAATACAGTCACAGAAATAACTAACCTTTGAGCCGAACTTGTAGTTGACCTCTGGAGGGTCTTAGCATTGTTTTAGCAGGGTGGCCTGTAATAAACCCCACAATGTTATTGACTTGTATGGACAGTCTTTCTCTGCTGCAGTAGTGTGGATTTCTCACAGAGCCAGACTGTAGTGGTTTTTGTGGCATTAGATGTATTGCTTCACGAGCAGCCCTAACTGCGGAGTCCAGAATGCATACTCCGGATCTCAGTATATTCCCTTAATCAGAATCTGACGTTGAACGGCTTCAAATACTTTCAGCTTCCTTCCAGAAATAATGCAGAGGGTGCCTACAGCTTCTCCCACACCCACCCATCCACATTCCATACCTGTTTAATCTTAAACTTTATTCACAGGTGCCCAGGAATGACTTCTGGTTTTGATAGCCAACATTACAAGGTTCACAATGTGAAGCTGATTGCAGAACTGCTCTGGTTTGAATACTTAATGGCTTTCTGTAGCAAGTCTAGTTTTAGAGCAGGCAGACAAGCTGCTGCTTCATCACAGGTAGTCTAGTTAAAATAGTATTTATCAAAGAGCTTAAATTAGGAGTTCTGACCTAGATACCAGTATCAAAACTTTTTACAAGTTCTTTATGGCATGTGGCTTAATTTGTAGCCTGGATTTGGAGACTGAATCTCAGTACCCTCTCAATTCAGTTAAGGTTTCACCCTCTTTGAGGTGACAGATTAAATTTTGCAGATGTTAAGCAGTATGTTCAAGCTTCCTCTTTAAACAGCAGGACCAGGGAAAAACGAACAAACAAAGAACAAACAAGAACCCACCACCACCATTAACTTACAATCAAAGCCATTCCAGAAATGAGCGGAGATAGATTCTTTTTCTTTCCTTCCTCCCCACTCCCTAGTTTCCCTTATCTTTCCACCTCCTATCCTAAGGCAATCTTATAATGATCTGTTACAGATTATTTTTTTATTATTTTTACCTTAGAGCCTGGTGATAACACCTTTCTGTTTTGGTTGCTTTCCAACTAACTTATAAAACTTTGTTGCAGTGAAAATAAGCAACTTCAATCGTGCGAAGCCAAGACCTGACATAATTGAAGAAGAAAAGATGTATGCCTACCCTAGCCACATTACCTCAGAAGTTGGATTCAGGTAAGATTTTCTGTATTAATCTTGTGCTGTGTTCAGCCATAGTATATAGGTAACACTGACTAATGTAATTGCATTACTTCCTGTGGACTTGCATATAATCTTAAATCTGTCAACCAAAGCAGAGGTAAGAGTCATAGTTTTGAAGGAAACGATATGCTTAAGGCTTTTATTTTACGTGCACAGGTGAGAAGTAGTACAAACTTGGACTTTCTATGAAGTAATGGCAATTTGTTATGATACAGAAACCCTCAAACATGAGGACAGAAATGATTTGACCATTTATGGCTGGTTCCATGAATCTTTAACATGCTATAAATAACTGTGTTTAATCTGTGTTAGTTGACTTTATATGGGAGTTTGAGGAGAGATACTGGTGTCTTACACTTTTACTTAAAGTATCTCTGCAGAAGCCTAGCTTCTTCAGCCAGTTTCAGGCAAGGAAATATATTGTGGGCAGCTGATAGATGAAGAAAAATTTGGAGCTTTGTTCTATGCCAGCAGTTGAATATGAGATTCCAACAAGGGATTTGGAATATATTTCCAGTGTGGGAGGGAACTTTAAAGGTGGCTGTGGCACTTGGGAGGTAAGGAAGTTATCAGTGAGACAGAGAAGCTATCTAACACTTGCCTCATAAGAACTGAGACTTATTGTTTGTCTTTTGTGTACCTTCTGACTTATTCAACATCTTCCAGTTGCTGAAATGAGTTTAGTGTGACTTAACAAAAACCAGTCGTCAAAACTAACATGGATTTCCATATAAGAATTTACCTAGAAATTTTCCATTACAGTATGACTTGCTTCTGTATGTATGCCTTAGTAAAAAGTTGAAGTGCAGAGATGACTAATACTTCAGCACTTCCCCTGGTGTCACAAATGCAGCACACACATGCTTTTATGGAACTTGGAAGTAGATGTCCAGGATACAGGAAGGATTTAGAGTTGTCTTGAATTTTGATACAATGTCTGACTTCCATCTTGATTTAAACACCATGGTGAATGCATGGTAGACCTCATTCCTTTCTTGTTCAGCTTCTCCCCTGAGAAATTCTCAAATACCCAGAGAATGAGTCTGCAACAATGACCAGCTGAGGAAAAGACTCTGATTTTTTGATTAAAGAGTGCAAACTTCCTGTGAGAACTGATTGCAAAACAGTTATTTTAATTCAGCTCTATACAACTCTGACTCTCTTTCCCTTGAGAGTTAAGGTCTATTGAAAAGTGAATCCTGTCAGCCCTTCAGTTGACCCTGGTTATAAGAATGTTTTTTGAATATTATGACCTCTACAACCTAAGCTACTGATCAGGACTTCTTCTGATGCTTTAAGTTGGTAGTGCAGATTACTAGTTAAGGTTGCAAGCTTGCTGTCTGCAAAACCTGTTTTCTTTATTTTTTCCAGTTTAACTAAAGTAGATTTTTAATTGGACCTAAGCTTTTTTCTAGTCTAACAATCCGCCTCAGCACTTTCTAAGAACTATGAAAAGGGCAATGTTCCTCTACAACATGCTGCAAGGCTGAGGAACAACTTTCTAAACACCAAGATGCTCACATGCATACTAAAAGGGCAGATTCCCAAGTCATCTATGAAGACATAATGTGGCAGGGAAGACTGGAATCTGCTCAGGCATCAGTATTTATTTATTCTTGCTGTATTCTTAAAAGTTCCTAATTATAGATTTGACAAAATTCTGTACTTTTACATATTTTTCTCAATTAACTTGGCTTTACTTAATGTTGCAGTTTTACCATCCTAGTTAAAATGAAAGACGCCTGAAAGCTGGAGATATTTGAAGCAGGAGGTTAGTTTTACATGAGGTCGTAGACCTGAAATAGCACAACTGTTTGGTGCTGATGCTGTTATGATATTGTGACAGCCAGTATCAGTGTATATAATAGTACATCATGTATGTTGCTGCAGGTTAATCAAGAAACTTCCGTCTTAAACAGCTTATGATCCCCACAGCTGAATAAAAATACTATGCCTGCTAAAATAAGCATCCTAATGTATTTCAAAAAGGTGCCATGGATTTCTTAGTACAATTCTAGGATGTTGTCTGGCTCACTAACTTTGAGTTTGTTAAACAGTAAAAACCCTTATACTATAAATTTTCGGTAACTGCCTAGCAGGAAATAGATAACTCAATTATGTATACATGGCAAGAAGTTTAGCCAAACTTTCTTCTCTTCCTGCCCTCTCATGCAAAATGGAGGTTAAATATAAAGGTGTCGTAGATTGCCTCTTCCCTCAATAGGTAGTTGAGATCAACAAAAGTAAAACTGAAGGAAGCAACTTGTTTAAATATTTGTTAACCATCTCTGACACTTTGTATGTTAGAAAGCTGCTGTCGCTTATTGAAACCCATATTGACTTTTTTTATTTCAAGGGAAAATTCAAGTTTAGAAGAGATAGTTGAGAAGCAAGGAGATGTAATAGAGTATCTTCAGCGACACAATGCACTGCTCAGCAAGAGACTATTGGCACTAACTTCTCAGCAAATCAAAACTTAACAGCATTTGGAAAACTGCTGCTGGAGCTCTGGAGGGAACATGAGGTAACGTAATATCAAGACTGATTTGTACAGATGACACTTCTTCTATCATCTTTCACATTTTGAAACAGAAGATCAGCTGGAAGGAAGAGCTCTGCCTATACTATAAACCTGTTACAACTGGACCCTGGCTCTCTTCAAATCATCAGTTCAGAAAAAAAGTTCTGGAGTTTCAAGGATTTTTAATTCCTAATAGGTTAAAGTTGGATCTGAGGTAATGGTTTAACTCTGTTCAGTTGTTACTATTATTTTGTACTGTTGTAACCGTTAAGCTTCCAACTACCAAAGTATTTTATATTTCTATATACAAACATTTTCTCTAGAAAAATCTGACTTTGCAAAGGATTTGTCTTCAGTTTCTAGTGCTGAAGCTGGGAGTAGGTGTGTTCTGTTACTGAATCCCATTACTTCCAGTGTTAGCGATGGCGTACTTCAATAATCCTATACAAAGTAGATACTTGCTTTCTAGATTGGTCTTCTTTTCTCCTCTGTCAAGAAAAGGAATTAAACTGTTGCCTGTGCCAATGGGGAAATCTGGCATCCAATTTAGGATTTAAAAAGTGGTGGGTGCCCCAAAATGGCGAATCTTGCATATAAGTGTGTTGTACAAAACAATGTCATGATAAGCAATTGAGCAGTTGTTTGGAATTCTGCCTTTAAAACCTATAAGAGGGATCTTCAGGGATGATGACTTTCGTGCTACTAGGAGTCTGTGTCAGTGAATAATCAACAAGATTCCTACTCTGCCAACTGGACTACCCTAATGCAAAAATACTTGAGTAAGCTTTTTCATTGACCTGGTAACTAACTTGTGTTGAATGGGTTTAAAGATCCTGTTAAAGATGCATCAGTTACAGGCATCCTTGCTCTTTACTTTGATTCTTCAAAAAACGTCAGCGTCTTGATTCAAAAGCTAAAACGGTGGATGTGGGGAAGTGAAAAGCAGCAGAAGACGGAAAGGTCTTCTAGAAGTTGTAGAAACATGAATTTTTGGTCTCTTTCATGGCTTTACTGGGAAGGCTGGTAAGAGAACCATTCTGTTCTGGGTACTACTTTGTCTACCAATGTAGACTAAGAATTATTTTAGAAGCCAGTACCTCTTTGTGGGGCGACAGGGTAACCACTAGTCAAAACTGGGAAGAAGGGTGTCTTGAGGAGTAGTCTTGTAGATGAATATAAGAAAAACAAAAGAAAATTAATCCATCCTACTCTGGTTCTAGGGCACAACTTTAGAAAAAAAACTAAACTGTTTAGTATGCAACAAACATGGGGGTTGTCTCATTTAAAGGAAAACAATAAATATTGGAGGTTTTGCTGCTATCCAACACTAAACTGTTCTCCTTAACTGTTTTTTCTTGAAAATGCAACTGGGATTTTATAGTATACATGTGAAGAATACAAATGTTTTTGGTTTTAGAACTTGGGTTTTGTTGTGATTGTGTATATCAATTTATATTTCTATGAAGAGCAGTAAAATGTGACTGTGAAGTTCATGCACAATAAATGCAACTAAGGAAAGGTGTGAGTTCTGTCCTTTCTAAGCTCATGTACAGCTGCTTAAGACTGTTCCAACAGGCAATCTGTGCAGATTTTCTGTTATGCTGAGGTTTTCACAGCATGGTTTTGGCACTTAAAACTAGCTAAAACCTATGGCAAGGATAGCTGTGCACTTGTTTTGAAGCTTCAAGTTTAGTTTTATCCTCTTTCCTGGGTAATGTTTTTCCATTGCACTTCAGCCTTTCCCTGCTACTCCTGTTTCTCTCCAACATAGAGGAATCGGCTGCATAATGTGGCAGAACAACTTTACGGTATTTTGAGGGCGTTGGTCATGCCCTCCTCCTCTCCTTTGTGGCTGCTTAAGGTGAAACTTGGGATTAACCAGCAGTATTGCCTTCTGTGGAACAGGGCAAGTGCGGGTTGCCATGTGTGAGCACGTGTTATCTCATGCCTTTCGTAAGTCATAGCTCTGTAAGTACACAAATGATTAACAACTTGCAACATATCTTTATCATACCCACACTGTATCTTGATTTCTTCCTTATCATACCCACACCCTGTCTTGAATTTCTTAGTATATTTAAGCTTCTGGGAAAAAATGGCTTTTCACACTTGTACAGGCTCCAAATAGGCGCCAGCCCTCCTCACTACTCTTCCGTGAACCCTTTCTATGCTCCTTCTGTGCCGGGGCTATGCAGAAGTGATGAGGAGACGCCACCGGAACGGGGCAGGGACTGCAGGCCCCACTCGGTGTCAGCCCCAGCCCCTTTGCCGGCACCAGACAAGCCCCTGCCCCGCTTGGAGCCAAATGTGCTCCCTGGCCCCACGCGTTCCGTCAGTGATGCTGCTCCCCACGCTGCTGTGTGCTCGTTGTGATGTCACTGCGCAATGGCATGGCATGGCGTGATGGGTGTTGGGGTTCCCCTAGGTGGGCTCGGGTCCTGCCAGTGCTGCCTGGTGCCAGGCACCCCTTCCCTGACCAAACTCAACAGTCCTCGGCGGTGGAGCCAGGCAAGGAGATGCCATGGGCAAAGCCGGTGCTGGAAATGCAACACAAAAGGGGAAATGACCACTGTTGTTTAAGCGAGAGGAAGCTCTGCTGTCACCACACTGCATCTGGCATGCCACAGCCCTGAAATCAGATGCTAAGTCCTAGTTTTTCTGGTTGTGCCGCACCTTGCTTATCTTAACCTTACCCTCGGCCAGCATAAGGCGTAGTGCTGGGCATTGTGGTGGCTAATGCCACCTAACCAGCTTTGGAGCAGCTCTTGGTCCACCACCAACAATGTAGCTGCAGTAACTACCCCCACAGCATCAGCACCTGTGTGCAGGCTGGACCTTCATTGTTCAAAGTAAAATCCATAATGTGCTGCACACCCAGTAATTAGGGACAAATTTCAGGAAAAAGAATAAGTATTGCCTAGGGAACATAATGGTTTCCACATGATCTGGTACGATTCATAGTGCTTTGCTGCAAACCATTGCAGCCCTTTTCGGGCATGGTGTGGCAAACCTGCACGTCAGCGAATACATGTGAATCTGAAGAAATTAGTGATGTTCTTTATGTAATTACAGCTGCATAAATATTTGCAGGTCCATGGTCTTAATTTGGTAAGCTCCAGTGGATTCCAACCAGGACAGCAAGAAGATAATGAAAAAGGAATGTTTCCTAACATACGTTGCAACTGTACATTAAAAAAAAAAATTCTTTTTTTTATTATTATTCAGTTTGTACCCCAATAGCATTTTGTTTCTGTAGAAAAACAACGTATATGTTTTTCAGATTTGGGAAAACAAGTATTTTAGACTACCTAAGAAACATAAAAGATTCAGAGTTGCCCAAAAATTGTTCACGCTGTGGGTTTTTTAATAATTTCTAGATGAAATGTGCTAAATATTTTGTACACACTAGAGAAAAGACATTGTGATGATCTTTTGTAAATGCACTTCATATATAAGGGAAAAACTGAGTCGATAGTCGTGTTTTCTGTTTCTGAATAGCAGTTCTATATAAACACTTCAGTATTTCACCTTTGAAAGGAAATCACCGATTGCAAAAGATTTTAGTGGGATTTTCATGCTTGAAGGTTCTGCGTGACTATGCAGTTAAGCAGGCTTGCCCCGCTGAAGGTTGTTCTTAAACTAAAAAAGAAAGTGTCAAGGACCAGAGGCACTTGGGCGGACAACGATCTAACCTCGAGGTAACTCAAGAGGCATGAAAAAGCATCCTCGCTGTTGGAAAGAGTTAGGCTTTTAGGCATTATTGCTAACTAAAGACAGTGCTGTTGGAGGGTTACCCACTTTGCACAAATATTTTGCAGCTTGATCACTGTCAAGAAAGATAAAAGCCATCGACAGTAGTGAGAGATCAGTATGCTAATTGTGCTTGTCTGACGACAGTCAAACATTTGAAACTTATGTACCATACTACTGCTTCTGCTGATTGATGTTGATATAAATCTTATGTGACCCTTAGCAAAATTTGGCTTTGCGTGTACAGATAGTGAGATATTTATAGCATATGTATGTGGCGTAAGGGAAATATTTCCAGTCTTTATTCTTCTATAATTTCCTTTCTTCCATACTGGAAAGGGAAGAGGTGAATTGTTTATTATCCTTCGGGAACACACTAATCTGCTGTTTCTCACCGCAGCCTTACATTTACCTCTGTTTCCTGTTGACCTGCCACTACGTCATTTTGTATTTCACTCTAAAATAGCCAATATAATTTAAAAGCCTTAATGAAGCTGACTTTCACATAAAATCTAAAATTTTCCTACGTAACTCTACAAGACAAGGAGTTAGTTCTGTTTCAGAAACTTGCGTTTTGTCTTTTTGAGGGCTGAGTTTGCCTTTGGATCAAGTCTTCTGTTAGATTGCCTCCGTGCAAACATCGATTCTGACGTTCAATACACAACAATTTGTATTTGTACAAACTTCCTTTACATGTACGCTCACACATGCACACGGAGAGTTCAGTCATCTCAGCTGTTGCAGCCTGTGTCCAAATGCTTCATGTTTATGTATGTAATCACACCATCGTCATGCAGAACTGTTTTTACCAGATGAAGTTTATGTTGCGCCAATCAAATGAAAACGGGTAGTTTCAACAAAGTCAACGGCAAGTCCAGCTCAGCTGAAAACAAGGTCCTTTGAAGCCCTGCTGCCACTGAAGTTAAATGTCAACATAGCGTTGTGCTGTAGTAGCATCACTCGGCCCCTTGATTCTACTGTGCAAGATCTCTAGCACTTAGAAATTTATTTACAGTATCCAACTTTTAGTGGGAGAAGTTACTGCACATTTTATCTTCTGCTATGCTTCAGACTACTTCTGAGCTCATTTTTTTGTCCTGAAATAAGGCCATTTTCTTTAATTTGTGAGAATATTCAGATTTCAAGATTTAACGCTCTGAGGCAATTAAAAATCTCGCTTGTTCTAGGCATGAAGACAGTGCATAATCTGGGTTCTGCTGTAATCCTATCAAGGTATCACGATGTCATGTTAGAGCGTGCTGTGATTACATCAACCAGGAGTTTTAAACTAAGTTCTTTCTGTGTGGCTTTTATCAGAATTTTGTATTTTTAGAAAGATAGATAGAAAATGTGAGGGAAATGTTGACAGGAATAACTACTATTTATTTGTGTCAGAAACTGAGTGAGAAAAATTCTTAAGACACCGATTCCATATGAACCCTCAGGGAAACAAGGCAAATTACGCATTTTCTTTAGATACACTGCCTTTGATAGCTGAAGAATGTAAATTTTGAAATGCGTACAAAGTTTATTTAAAATGAGACATTGTTATTTGCAGGGCATACTGTCTTTTTACAAAATATACATTCAACCAGCTCATTTATAAAAATATCTATCAAAGATCACAATCAATGCCTTTTTCAGAGAAGATTTTATGGTATCAGCATGTCTAAAAAGAATGGACATTTATAATAATTTTGTAGACTGACAATGGGCTTCCTAGGACCCCTTTGGTACTTGTTTTATTTATTTTTACATCTGTAAAGGAACATGCATATATAGCGCTCTGGTAGATACATTATGTTTTTCTTACAATTTTATCAAAGTTAATTGAATAATTATGGTTATATAAAATATCCAGTGCCACACTAAATCTGTATACTCATTTATAAGACATAACTGTTAAATAGTTACTCTTCACCTTTGTTGCTTTCCCATACTCTTTACCTGTACAGAGATAGCCATGGAACATATGAAAGCTAAGTTAAATAAATAATTAACAAATAAAATTAGTGGTAGTATGCCTCTAATTTTCGAAAACTTTTTTTTCAAAACTCCAAAGGTTTACCTGCAGGGCTGTTTGTTGGTATACACGAGTTTGACCATCTTTTCATGATGGTTTTCTCAAACTCCAGAACAGGATGTGATGTTAATTTTTTTCTATACAGGGAAAACTGAAACTCCCCTTAAGCTCTGACTGTATGAATCTGATTAAGGTTTCAAGTTCTTAGAGATGGGAGGGTTACATATAGACACTAATTAGAAAGTTTTGGCTATCCAGTTTTCTTGATTGCTGCTCTTTCACTTACTAGAAACTATGTGTTGCAAGACAAAATTCTAATACTGGATTTAAACCATGACACTGCTGATTTTCACTCATCTTTATACAATTTACAAAAAAAGTTGACATTTCAAGCCTAGTGCAATGACTTAGAAATCTGGGTATGACTTATTTTCAGATTTCTTTTAGTTCTGCTAATGAAAGGGCCAAGATGTTTCCCTTTATGTGTAGTTTGTAATTTCTGCTGATATAAAAAGAGGGGAAACGTATATTTTTAAAAACAAAACGTAAAATAAAAGCTCAATGTATTCCTGACCTCCAGTGCTGAAAAGAACAGCCTGTTTTCTGTTTGAAGTTCTCATTCATTGTAGTGCTCTGTTCCAAATATCCCATTCATTTAATTACAGGAATAGAGTACTACCTAACACTGAGGTTGACCAAACAAAGGTTTCTTTTCAATGGTCTATTTTTATGCTCTATTTATAATACTGTAGTGGGTATTTTAGGAAAACTACTATTAAGCAAATAGGTCTATAGTACTGAATTTTCAAGTATGCTTTAGCTGTCTGGTTTGGCAGCCTGGTTTAAGAAAACAAATGACAAGCTTTGCAGTAACAGCTCATTAGGCAGGAGGATGGGCTTGACCTTAAGGCCCGACTTGAGAGCTCCGAGTTATCAGTTTTGCATGACCCTTGGCTAATCTCTTATCTCTGTGTGCTTCAATTCTCTATCTATAGAACGAGGGATAATTCTCTCTCTGCTTTCTTATATTGTAAACTCTTACTATACATGAAGCCAGTAGGACCACTAGCGTGGTGCTGACTTTGGTACTATTACAGTTATACGTTCTACATTATTATTAAGGTAATTCCATAAAGATGTAATGTTAGGTGTTAAAACATATATGTATATATTACGAATATATAAAAGTATAAAGCAAAAATGGACTTCACGGTTCTGTGCTGGAGTCTGACAGTATTTTACCCTAAATACTGCCCTGCACACAGCCTGAATTGAGTAGTCAACAGCAGGTCCAACTTCTCCCAGTCTGAATAGAACAGACCATTAAGAGTCCCCTTGGACAAATCCTTCTTAAATGCCACTGCAAATCCATCTCAGGCACCCGATGTTTGATTTGGTCTTTAACTTTCACTGGTCGTTACGAGACCCAAAGAATTTATACAGAATGTTTCAAGCAGATGAGCTTCATGCACATCCTCCCATCACCACCCTCCGTTTCTTCCCCCCCCTCCTCCCTCCCTCCCTCTCTAGGGTGTGAGCCAGGGGCCTTTGTTCCAGGTCTTGCAGAAGGTCTTGCAGAATGTGGCAGACAGGACTGCTGAAGATGGGGCTGCGGTGGCTCTGTCAGATCAGCTGTTGTCGATCTGGACTTCTGACTAACTTCTCCATCAGTTTAATTGTTTCTCCTTTAAAACGCTGAAAAGCCCATTATGAAATTGCTGGGGGGAAAAAAGGAGAAATAGCCATTAATGAAAAATTTAGGAGACTGTCTCACACGAAAGAGAATATATTAATTATGAAATAGATGGTTGAAATTTGAGGTAAAGTTTCTTGATTTGGAAATTTCAGCTAAAAAGATTAAGAAAAAACAATCAGAACACCAAAAGCAAGAAGGCCTCTAATATAGGGGGGGTTTCCACTTTTTTTTATCCCCTGCTTTGCCTACGTAACTGATGAAAAATCAAGTCGAATCCCCTGATCATTTCAAATGTTGTTACAAAAAAGAGAGGCTGCTACATTCATCCCAGTTTCCAACCACCTGTTGAAATTCAGGCTTAAGGGTCCATCCTGTTTGCATCTGCAAATAGCTTTATCCATATGTACAACTCCATTGAGATCAACAAGATTACTCTAGTGAGTCGAGTTACCCAGGCATGTAAATATTTGCTGAATTAGGACTAAAATTGGAAGGGAATGTAAACGTAGATGGTAAATCCTACTTAAGATAAAGGAGCTGAGTACCCACAATGACGACTGGAGTTAGCAGAGTTGGCTCAGGTGCCTGTCACCCCTTACTCCCCGGTGAAGCTTTATGGATTTCCAAGCAGCTTTAAAAAGCAGAATTATATTTAGCTAAATGTCTACAAGTTATATTATTAATTAATAAGTACAGTGTTTTGCTTCGTTATTGATTTTTGCTGCAAGAAACCAGCTCTCCATACAGGAGATAACACTGAAAATAGCTTTTATCTTGATGTTTGGTCGTGTAAGCACACATATATTGTGCGGCTACTGCAGTCTCAAGCAAAATGCATTATATACTGTTTCAGAGCATGTTAGAGAAAATGTAATTGTTTTCTGCACAGACAATCTCCAGATTACGGATGCTGGAGGATGGAAAAAGGGGGGTTAAATTTACTTTTCTTAGGAACTAAAGCAAACCATTGAGAAGGATTCAAGAAATTGCTGGACCTAAATTCCACTGTCCCTGTCATTCAGTCTCTGCATGTGGAGTGAATTGATCTGATTGCTTATCTTTTTAGGTTTATGCTTAAACTGATGAGGGAATCTCATTTAATCTGTCTCTTATTGAAGTGAATGCAGTAAGGAGACACAGCATTCAATAGTAAAGCATCCTTCTGGCATGTCCCTCTTTCTACTTGAAGCTCAATTCTGCCACTCAGTATGCAGCCCATCTGAGATTAAATTTAAGATAGGGTAATCTTTTTTCAACCTTCACAAAGTTGCCAGTTTACCATCCCATATGCACATTCCGTGTGTTTATAGGCCAGCACTATAGAGTGGAATGGCACCTTTTCGCATGGCTGTTTTGGGAGTGGCGTAGGCCCTTTTCACCCAGGCAGTTTATGCACCGACAAGATTCTTGGTACAAGGCTGCTAAAAGGTTGACTTTGGTCTCCTTTTCACTGTTAACCGCTTAGTAAATCGAAAAATCTTGGATCCAAAGAGTGCAGGTTCTGCCCTCGTTTATTTATGATGCTGTCACGCCTGGGGCTACAACATTATTTTAATATATAATGAGTTTAGAAGATGCAAAACTACTGGCTGCATGTTTTATTCATCCTTAAATTGCAAGAGCGCCTTGGTTTCCTTTTGATGCCTACCCTATTTGCATATGCTACCTGTGTGCTTCTGCAGTCACTTAGTATTTGAATGTATATGCCCTCATCAGCTATAAAGCATTAATGCTTTTGCACTTGTATAGCCTTTCATCCGAGGAGCTCAAAGTCTTTTGCTGACAATGATTAAGAATTACAGTCCCCTTTGAAGTGGGTAAATGCTGCTACCTTCATGCTACTGACGGGCAGAGCGAGGTGGCTTTGCCCTGCATCCAGCACCAAGGAAGTGTCAGCCCTTGGAGTCCCGGAGCATCCTCTCCGGCTACCGCTTCGCGCAGCCTTTACTCCTTACACCGTTTGCCCCGCAGCTTTGCCAATAGCCTTAAAGGTTTGTAGGGCAGTAATTAGTCCTGTTTAGCAGACTCGGTTGTTTTCCACTCTGCCTCGGTGAAGGTGTTTGCGCGGGGAGCGGTGGCCGGGGGGGGGGATAACGCGGAGGCGGCGACAAGCGAGACCCGCACCCCGGCCGGCCACAGCCACCTTTTCACCACCAACCACCGGAGCCCAGGTGAAATCACACCTGCGGCTTGGCTTGCTTCCTCAAGCGCCTCTTAAAAACTCTTCCCAAAGGCAGGCGTGGATTAGGAAACGTGCTGATTGCGGGGAGCGCGCCCGGCCGCAGCCCGCACGGCGCCTCCGGGGGAACCTTGCGGGGAGGCGGCGGGAACTGTCCCCGTCCCCCCCCTTTCCGACGTTATTACCCGACACGCGTGGATTCTTACCTGGCCCACGCTCCCCCTGGGGGCTCAGGGGAAGGGAACCCGGGAGTGGAGCGGCACACAGCGCCGGTGGGAGCAGCCGTGCCGGTGGAGCTTCCTGCGCAGGGCCAGGTTGGCTGGGGAGGGAGGGAGAGACAGGCAGGGCGTGAGGGAGGTGGCCGGCAATGCGCTCCGGTAGTCGCGGCGCGGGGGCGAGCGGTTCTGCCCGGCCCCGCCGCTGCCGGGGAGCTACGGCCGCCGCTACTGCCGTGCCGGCGGCGCTTCCCGGCAGCAGGTTTGGACCAGCTGCTTACCTTAGGCCACAATTTATTTCAGCCCCCCCACCCCCCCCCAAAAAAAAAAAACAAACAAAAAAACCACCAGTTGCCAGACTCCCGAGATTAGATACCGGATGCATCATCTCATGCTGCCGCGATGAGCAGGGATGAAGCGCACGGATCCAGACAGCAGAACTCGGGCAACCACAAACTCGTCCCGGAGGGCAGGAACGGCGTGTTGGATGGGCTTAGAGAAACACGCCGGAGGTGCCCACGGGAGGCACGAGCCGCGTCCGTGTCCCGTTCCCCCACCCCGGGCACACGCGGTCAGGGGGGGCATCGCTTACCCGGCCTCTGCCCGCCGGCGGGGAGGAGGCTCGCCAGGAGCACAAACACGATCCAGAGGAGCAGCCGGAGCCTCATGTCTGCGGTCAGCGCGGAGGCGCGCTCCCAGGCTGTGTGGGTATGTATATAGGCGAAGAGATGTACAGAAATCCGGCCCGCGTGGCTGCAGGCGGCCGGCAGCCCCTGCCCGGCTCACCCACCAGTGACAAACTGGGGAGCCAGCCGCCTTTTCCAGCGAGGTTAATGATCAGGCAGGGGGCAAGGTTCCTGGTTTGCACTGCGGTCAGTGCCTCCTTCTCTTCCCTTCTCCCTTTTCCCTTTCCTCTCTCTCTTTTTTTTTTTTGTCTTGTCACTCCCCCTTATTTTCCATAAGCAAACAACGCAGGAATTAAAAGTCCGTGTAAACAGCAGGTTCTGTCAATGCAGCAGGGGCAAGGAGCCTCTTGAACAATGCAGCGACTTCACTTTAAATTCAAGCCAGGCAGGGGGAAAAAAAAAAAAAATTATGTAAAACAAGCACCGATGTTCCCTCCCCCATTTGCAACTGTTTAAACTTTGCATTGCCCATATTGGTCCCACATGCAGAAAGCAATGGCAGTGGCAGGAAGCCCTCGTCCCCCGTTCCCTCCCTCCCCTTTTTCCCTCCTGAAAGCGGGGGCTGGGAAGTCCCCCCAAGCTCGGCGCTCCTCGCAGCTCGAATGCCTTCTCTCTTCCCTAAACTAGCTGCCAAGTTGTGGCTATTCAAAGTGAAACTGGTGGCAGTTAAGGCTAATGGGTGTCTTTTGTACTGTCAAGTATTTTTAAAGGATCAGAATATTCTGGAATTAGATTTGCGAGACTTTTGGGGTTTTTTGTTGTTGTTGTGTTGTTTTGTGGTTGGTTTTTTTTTTTCATCGTGTCGGGTGAAATAGAAGTATTACACGATGTATCTGTTACAACAGTGCCATTTTGGGGAAAGCAGTTTTGGATGGGATGTTAGGTTTGCACAACCCACCTGTACTATACCACCTGCATTATATTTGTACTGGATTACGGCGAGGGCTCGCTTTGACAAACCGCGCTGGAAACAGCTGGGGGGGGTGGGAGTGCAGGTATGCCAGCCCCAGGAGAAGACAGACCAGCCCTGCAAAATGCGTTGGCAGCAGCGATGGTTTTGAAATCCCATGAATAACTGGCATCAGTTAAAATTCGACTGGTCCTTTTCTTATTTCCAACCCGCTGATTTCTTGGGATGAAGTAGCACCTAGCGATACGGAAAATGAAAATTTGTCCCTTTTGGGGAAAAGTTTCTGTTTTAAAATACATGGGAAAGAGTACATTTCTGAATAGATGAACTACTACTATTACTAATAGAAAAGCATTAGCCAAAGTGGTCTAAAGTTGTTCTTTGCCTAATTCCCAGAAGAGTGGAATATATGCTTTTTTAATTTAATTCCTCCTGTGTTTTCTCCCCTGTTACGGGTTTTCACACTTTCTTTAAAAGCCTCTTTAACTCGATAATGCATGTTAGTCCCTCTTCATAGAGTTATACATCATTAATGGGTTACTTGATTTATCTAGGTAAAGTATACCTGTATGAATTAAAGGACAACTTGCAGCTTGAATACACGGTGGAAAGAGTTAGTGAATGTTATTTTTAAATGATGGCGAGACTGCTGAGGAAGATGTCTCAGAGAAAACAGTAACAACGGAAATCCTCCGCTGGTTGATCCCATTGGTCCGTCATAAGCAGCGCACGCGTCCCAGTGTTCACCTTACAGCTTGCTGGTCATTGTGTTTTCTCTGTACCGTCTCTGGCCTTTACACTAGGCTTATGTTTTCTCTGTACAGTCCCTGGCCTTATAAACTTTAAACTAGACTATATAGACTAATTAAGGTTAATGCCACTAGCTCAGCTGAAATCAGGGTCCCATGGTGCCGGTGACAGACTAGTCCTAAATAGGGTATCCTTTCAAATAGAAAAGTGATGGAGAAGGAGAGATGTGGTGTGGCCGGGTCACACAGTGAGTTTGTGACAAAATCAGGATTACGTCCTCAATATCCTAAATCTCACTTTGTCACCGTCTCCACCGGGATACCTTTAGGGATGCGTTCACTTGTTCACCGTGACTGAGAACATGCTGGCCACTTCATTCATACAGCCCTGCAAATGACCATGACTTTAATTCATCAGTGAGCTGTATAAGGGGTCAGACTCATAATCTTAAGGTGAAAAGTAGTATAGTCTTCAAAGCGATAGGGACTCTGTAAATAGCTAAAAGAGCAGAAGGAATGCATAGACTATTGCCAGTCCCTCAGGCTATCTCTAGGCGTCTTCTGCACCGGTATGTGGTGAAGTTTGCAGACATTATGGGGAGACCTTAAATGTTAAGGGAATTGAGTAAGATGCGATATTTAAGTGCAAAATTTATCTTTTTATTTTTGACTTTAGTTTACTACGAGCTGTTCATTCCACAGTTATTCTGTGCAAAAGTCCAAGTCACTGTAACATAAGCATCACAGATTTCTTGTAATTTTCATATAAGCTACAGTAATAATTTGATGCTTACCCACTGAAGAAGTTTCTAAAAGGTATTACAGTCCCACTGTGGAATCCGTAGTTCTTTTGCAAGCAGCTTTCTTTCAGGTGCTTACCACTGCTTGAAATTGGGCAAAGAACAACTAGGCATAATGAAGTGATGTAATGGTTTCGCTTTTTCATAGTGTTTGCTGGTGGTTTTGTGTTTTGGGGGTTTGTTTTGTTTATTTTTGTTGTTTTGGTTTTTTTTAATTGGCTGAAGAGGAAAGGGAATGTAAAGTACATAGGAAAGCTGAAGGTCTGTAGATAATGCTTTATAAGCTAGAGAAGAATTAGTTCTTTGAATCAAAAGCTTCCCTTCTCTCTTATGATCTGAAAGGAACACCCTAAAGGGATGATGATTTCAGCGCTTATGACCTATATCATTGCTATTTTTCCAGTAGGCTCTCCGTTCCCTACCTCCCCTTTGGTAGGATCAAAATAGTCAAATTATCAGTTTACTTCCACAAAGCAGAAAAAAAAAAAATTAGCACATTGCAGAAATCATTTCAAAAGTTACAACAAGGAAAATTAGGACTGCCTTTGCCGGATAACAAACGTTAACTGTGAGTAACACACATGGCGTTGTCATTTGCTTGACACATTTCAGTAAGTCGTATTCAGTACTGCATCACTTCACTGGATAGAAATTGTTCTGCATGATATTTTCAGTACAGAGTGACCGTTCCAGTCTGTTTGGGGGAAAAATAATTTGAAATCATTGTGCCATGTCTAAGAATAAGATTGAGAGAAATAAGGGAAAAGTGACTGAGGGAGTATCAAATTATTTTGTCACACACAGAAAAATATAAAATCTTTTGATAAGTTAAATGAGGGAGCAAGTGATTGGAAGCACAAAAGATAAAATAATGGGTAGGAGCAGTAAAATTCATAGTAATAAGAAGTAGACTAAGCAGACTTGGATGATATCAACAGGAGAGGAAGATAGTTGGGCGCTTACTGGTGAGGAGTAAGGGATTAATTTGCATTCCCTATTGGGCTGCCAGTCAGATATTGAATCCTACTTTTCCTTTGAAGACCAGCACATAACTATAAACTCTAGTGTTTATCGTTAATCTTTGAGAACAGCTTTCAAGTGCTATCAGTATAAAATGTTAAATGGTAGCTTCTCAAGTGCAGGAATTAACTGTTATAAATGGCAATACTGGTTTCAGTCTCTGTACCTCAGATACCCGCTTGGATAATATCTCTTCCCTCCCTAGAGATCTGTAAAGATACATTGATCATTGTGGATCTCTACTGTGCTATGAGAAGACATGCCAAATGCTCAGCAGAGTCATAGTAATAATGAAAATTCGTGTTTATTTCGACTTAGAAGTGTCAGATAAGATACAATATCAGAGTTTCTAATCAAATTTTTTAACTTTGTGTTCCCCGAATTCATCCATCCTGCTAATCCAGAGGAATTATTTCACTAACCAGTCAAGATCAGGGATAAAAATGTTTACTTCAAGATAATTTGGTGAAGCAAATAATCAAGGCCAATGGCAAATATCATTAGGAAAAGTTCTAGGCTTTTCCTAGTTCCTTTCTGTTACATTGCAAGAGCTGTGCAACAGAGGAAAGAAAAAATGCAAAAAACATTATGTGAGTCACTGCTTGAGGTGAAAAAGTTGGCAAAGCAATTCTCGAAGGGATAAATTTTGAAATGTTGTTTAGGCGTCTGATGTATTTTTTTCACCACAAATTTCACTAGGATTATTATCTCGTGGTTTTATTGGATCTGTGTGCCAGCCACGAATATAAAGGATGGTTTTTCTTCAGCCCAGGGTACAGCATCAGAGGCCAAATATAATGTTTGCCTTCTTCATTGACTATAATTGAGAAGACTACTTTTTCTAGACAAAACTTCATGAGTTTGAAAATTATGACTTCAGGAGAAAATGATGGACTTTCTGTCATGATTTTAATCTGTGCTTGGAAATGAAAACCTACTCAGTAACTAAAACCCATTCCTCCTTTTTTTTTTGCATTTTATGCTTTTTCTGGAGGGAAAAAAAAATTAAAAATCCACTTCTCTGCCTGTTTGTGCTCAGCTGCCTTTCCTCCTTTCCTGCCTGGGGGGTGACGGTGCTCCGGAAGAAAATGGTGGTCATGAGGCCAAAGGAATGCACACCAGTAACCTGACACTGGAGACAGATGTGCTCAAGGAAAGGAAATGGGGGATGTCTCAGACTAGGCTAAATTTCGACTCTTTTTTTTTTTTTTTTCCTGTTTGAAAGGTTTTCCCTGTGCATTGCAGAGATGCGCAACCTAGACAGTACATTTTCTTTATTTTTAACCTGGGAAGAATGTTTGCTGCATCCATGGCAGCGTCTCCAGAGTCTTACTGCAGTACAAGTCATAATTATAATTATTAGAATAGTAATAAAAAGGAAAAACATTCTCTGGTAGACTTCAGTCTGTCTCAGTTCTGTAACCCTACAATCTGTAGAGTTGATGTCATTTAATACAATGAAAGTAGTACCAGCCACGCACCTGAATAATCATAAAGTTTCTCCTAGACAAATGATGATTTCATCAGTTACCTACAGAAGTGAATTGATGGATTTTCCTTTTTACTTTAAGGAAAACACGTTTACATAGGCTTGAAGGTGCACTTATTTGTCAGTTGTTTTCCATCCCTAACTAGTAAATTTTATTCTAAGATTCATCTAGGAAATATATATATATATTTATTTTTTTTTCCTATTATTATTTTTTACCAGGAAAACAAAGAGGTGAACTCTGGAGCAGCAGTGCCTGCAATCCCCACTAGCGCGGCCACATGTTCCATTTCAGGCAACCCATTCACGGTCAGATTCTTCTCTGGCACCGGTCATAATTTCAGAGCTTTTTTTAATTGAAGAGACATTTATGTTGTCTTGAATTAATGATGTTCAAGGAAAAAAAACCGCAATGCTTGCAAAGCACAAGATTCTATAATTAATTTTTATTTGCTGGTTAACTTTCAAATATGTAACCGCCTTGAATATCTAGACCCTTTATGCCCTAGGTTTCAGCCGGGAAACTCTCTAAAAAGTCTATTTTTCATGTTACGATGAAAACTCTCATAAGTGATCACGTAAATAAGGCAAGCAAGGTAACCTTTCTGCTACAGCATCTAACATACACATTTAGGAAAGAGAGGTGCTTACTGCAATGTTTAACATACATGTTACTGTTTATATTTGCTAGGGAAAGTTCAGTAAAGAAACAGAGATATATTTTTGTCCTAAGCTCTAAGTTTTAGAGCTTCATATGAGGTTGGAAAATTATTGTTTTCTATCCGTGTAGTTGTACAAATTTCAGTAAGTTTTTCCAGGTGGAGGATTTTATTTCCTGGAGATGGTTTTCTACATAACTGATCTTCTGTTTTGGATCTGGGCAGCCACTAGCCACCGCAACATTTTAATGCAGGAAATGCTAGGACGTGCTTGGCAAATTTCTATAGAGAGTGGATGAGTAATTACTTGAGAGAGAATTTCAAATGACCCTCCAGCTCTTTGCATATTTATAATTCTGACTTTGGGTAGTAAATTTGGTTTGCAGTTTCAGTAGATTTATTTTTTTTTTTTATGTTGCTTGAAGTTTATCATTAGGGATATGGTGTCAGGTGAAGCAACTCGGTAGGAAGAGCGAACTCAGGTTCCCATAAGGGGGTCTAGTGTGATGTTTTAATATTCCAAATAGTTGTCACCATTAATGTTAACCCTCTGCAAGCCTGGTCACCAACTTGCGACAAGGTGAAACGTGCGCTTTGTGTATGGGTTTTCCTATCAGGGTTTGGACCTTTCCAGTAGAGTCTTTTGAACTTCGCCTATTGGCGAAAAGATTGCAGCTCTGCCTTGCTCTTCATCAATGGCTAGGCTGTGGTGCAGCCTTTTTGTATTTTCCTATCTGAATTATTTCTTTATCTGCTGTGGTCAGGAAGGTCAGCCTTTCTGTTGCCGACATGACTGGTGAAAGGTGCAAAAGCAGAGAAGATATGTATGATTTTTTTCACTTTTCCGACCTTCAGGCAAACTGAAAAGCAGGAATTGCAAGCTTATGTTCAAATAAAGGATATCAACACACGGAAAAAAAGCAAAGGCAAGAAAGTCAAGCGTTTATTTAGGAAGATGTTGAATTTCTCATTGAATTCTTACGTTGTTTGGCCCTTGACTGCTGTGTGGGGAAAGGCCAATGTTTCCTGGTTGCATATTAAATAGTTTTGTTTATTGGAAAGTTTTGCAGTGCTTACTCTCAATTAGGGTAACAGCACCTACATGATAACTAGCCTTGGGTGTTTTATTAGCTTTTTTAGATATTGTATACTTCTAACTAATAATAGATTTTCCAAGGGACAAGATTTATGTCATAGACTTGTGAAACCTGTCTACGCCAGCTTCTCTTTTTAATTACATACACTGGATAATTCAGTTACTGTGCAGCGGTAACAAAGTCCATCCTGCTGAAAAGACTGCTCTGAAGAGGCTGTCAGTGCCTTAGCCGCTGTGCTTGCACAGACGGCCGCTCTGATCAGCGCTTGCCGTGGATCTTGCACACTGATGGTCCTACTGCTTCTCCCACCGTTGAAGCTGCACTGATGGGAAAGGTGGGAAATTTAGAGGAAAAAAGCCTGCTACAAGACAGAGCACTGTAACCTGTCACCCCCTTCTAATCCCATAAGGTGATTACTGGCTGTATAACACCTATAGCTATACCAAATAAGGTCCAGTTGTTGGGTTGGTTTTTTTTTTTTTAATGGAAGAGGGTTATCTCTATCAATGGAAAGACCAAAGACTAAATTAGCAGGGATGAGGCAGTGGAAATTTTTGCAATGCCTGATATTAGGTAGAGGGTACAGTGAAAGAACATCCTTTAGAAGCTGAAGCAGCCGTGCAGCTGGTTCAGCATTGTTCAGGGTTTTATTTTGCCAGTTTTGAAAGGTGACAATGTTTTGCACTGGTTTTGCTTCTGCAATATATGTATGTGTTAAATAATAATAATCTCTAATGTGACTAAAAGGCACAAAGCAAAGCTTATTTTACTAGTTTTGAAAGGTGATGGTGATTTGCACTGTTTTTGCTTCTGCAAAATATATATATATATATATATGTTTTAAATAACAATCATCCCTAATGTGAGTAAAAGGCACAAAGGAAAGCTCAAAGTAAAATGAGTTGATCTCAGTGTTCACCACAAGGATCCTTGCGTTAAGCCCTCAAAGAAGATCTTGAGGGTCCAGGCCCATCAAAGTTTTGTAGTGGATACTGTACTCCCTCAAAAATAGAGGAACCCAGGAAACAAAACAGCAGCCAAAAAACACCAGCCCTCAGACAAAATACACGCTTCGTGGAAGAGAGGTTACATTAGGTTACGGGCATAACTGAACCTAATGTCAGAAAGTGCAGTTCGTAAGCTGCGTTGCATCACAGCTTTAGAAACTCCCAGTTGAATTTGGCAGTGTTTTCATTTGCTTTTGTGGTTAGTGAATCTTTTCAGCTTGCAAATTTCTACTCAATAGTCACAAGAATCTGTTACCAGAGACCCTGAGGAACTTTCGTTTTGATGTGTGCTATTTTATGAAGTTTATTTTGCAAAAGGAGATGTGGTCCTTGCTCCTTTCAACTTATTCCTGATTGCTGTTTTTGAATTCCTTAAAAACAGAAAGATAACGTTATTGATACAGAGGTGAAGATGCTAATGTATATAAATATATATATAGGGTGAAGGAGTATTTAGTGATTTCGTCAAATTTCTTAACACTGTAAGTTTAAAGAGTGTTTATTTTAGCTTTGTGGGCACATACTGCACAGCCTAAATTCAAGTTGTGTTGCTCAGTTGTGGTGGATTGTGTAAAACAATCATCTCATTTGTTTTCAGTGTTTGTACTCATAATGTTTTCTCACAAAAAATAAGCTTGATTGAAATGCTGCTTCTAACGCTCATGAAAACAGCTATATATTGTTTAAATGTTTTCTAGACGAGCTCTGTGTTGAAAAGAAGTTGAAATTGAAAGTAATTGTAGAAGTACATCCCACCGAGGGCTGATTTTTGGTGTGCTTTTGAAAACTGGCCTTCACGTTTGGATGCTATTGTGCATATGTATGCAAACTAAAGCTACTTTTTGCCTTTTTTGTTTTGGTGTTTTGTGTTTTTCTTAAATGAGGCACTAAGGTGAGTAGGGGATAGCTGGCAGTGAGCTTACAGGATATACTTGGAGACTAAGTGATTTGTACCTTTGCAGGTAAAATAATAAATTTACTTTACTGACTTTAAGTTTTCCAGCATGATACATGCAGGATGGAAAAATCCCAGCATGAATGTCGTCGCTCAAGTATATATTGTGGTGCTGTTAGGTAGTAAAACACAGTTTTCCGTTTCCACAGTGAGCAAATTAAGTGTAGAAATCAGAAAGCTTCCCCTGGCCAACCCGTGGCCCTTCCGAGTGCAGAAGGTGTGAGGGAGCTGTGCAATGTCCGGCCGCCAGAGCTGCCTGGGGCTGCTTTAGCCCCTGCGTTACTTAGGTTTAGGTTAAGCTGTCTTTAAAAGCCTCCAGGGAGCTGTCGTGACAACAGGCAGGGATTAATGAGATGCAGGAGTCCAGGCTTGTTTCTGGCAAGGAGGTTGAGTGGGCAGTGAAGTGGCAGAGGCAGCTATCAGTAGTTCTGCCATTTCTGCGCTGTGTGAGTCTCCAGATATCTCACCGGGGCTTAGTAACCCTTTGCCTCTCCCCCTTGCCCACCCTGTGCTGTCCCACTGCTACAAGGGCTCCGTAGCAGAGGTCCACTGAATACGAAATCACATACCATCATCTTTGCAAAGTTGTCTTTTCAAGATTTTTGAGCTTGGATTCAATGTGACTGCGGTTATTTGCAGTAGTTTTGTTTCCCTTTTACAGATCGCATTTATGGACTTATTCCTTATCTGCGGTAGATTTTGGTGATGTCTAAAGTTGAAAGCCTGGGGAGGTCTCAGCACTACACTATCACGTGTTTGGGACTTCTGCAGAGATTCAGATCTTCCAGTCTTCAACTTCATGGATGAAGTCTTGGAGACACTGGGCTTTCTTTGCATGTGCTGCACTGCCCTTGGCTTCCAAGTTGCTTGGAGAGAAGGTGGCCAGAGATGTGGGCCACCACAGTCCAGGCATTTCTTACAGCCTCTTTCTAGTTGTCTTCGCTCTCAGGAGCGGTCAGGATGGAGAACACCAGCTGGATGAATTGGTTTGGTGCCAGTAACATCTTGCTTCTGTTGTCTTTCCTGAGGAGCCCTTTGGTTTCCCCGCTGTTGTATTGTGGTTGTATAGTTTTTGTAAGATGTGGAAAGGGTACTGTAGCCTGAAGATTTGGAGCAACTGATAACAAATTATAAGGTCCGCAGCTTGTTCTGGCAGATGGAAAATGTATTGCAGACTGCAGCTTGGACAACTTGTGGATGGTATTTCAACTGGAAATCCGAATGAAGAATGAATTTATAGAATGAGCATTGGAGGTGTTCTTCACAAGACTGTGTTATCACTGCAGTGATTTACCCATACCAGGTTTAGATGTGCTAGCTATGGTTACCTGAGCAGTGTAACAGCCGTGCTCCTGAGTATTTGCTCATGTCCTCTGATGCGTTTACAACCTGTTCTTAGGGCCATGCTCTCTTGGTGACAGGGGTAGTCTTCCTGAGCTAACCGATTTAAGGCCATCATTGAATTGTTACTAATTTCATCCTGATTAACCAACATTAAATGCTGTGTACTCAGCTAAATAAATTATATGAGGGGTATAGACAATAATGTGTTAATGTAAGTGCATTCTACCTGCTACAGCTTTTATTCTTTTCGTTTACTGTCTGTCTCTGGCATGTAGCGGTATAAATAGACCATGATCTCTTCATGTATGATAGTTCATATGTTTTCCTATACCAACAGCAGGGTTTCATGACTTTAAGTACTTACAATGCTAGGCATATGAAAACTCTTTCAGAATTCAAACCGACATTGACAGCAGTCATCTTTGGTTGCTATTCCTTGTCCCATTTTTCAAAGGATTAATGTGTATTTACTCGGGCCTTTTATTTCAATCTCAGTAGCAACAAACTGAGCTCACAGTTTTATTGATAAAGAGAATACTGTATAATTTTCTCAGTGTGTGTTGGTAGTAATTGAATTGTTAAAGTAATGTTTATACTGCAAAAAAATATTTTTTCCTCTTTGTTTTTTCCAAGAAAACCTGAGAAGAACACAAATAGAAAGTTGAGGTTTATTACACTCTAAATTAAGCTTAAATGACTTATAATCTTATATTTATAGATCTGTGACTATACTTTTTATGTAGAATTTTTATGGAGACCTTAAATAGAACTTAGTGATTTACAGCTAGCTGGTTGAAATACATTATTTTCAGGGTTTGTTGCTTTCGTTACACATTAACTAACAGTGTGCTAACAGCTAAGTAAATGTTTGGCAACTGATCAGGAACTCTAAATGAGGTCATAACACATGGAGAGGTCCTGAGAGCTTACAATTCCTGTTTGTCTCAATGAATATTGTAGCTACTAACCATCCTTCACAGCTCGTAGGCTCCAATCCAACGGTGCACTGGAGCATATACATGTCTTCAAGCCAATAAGTAGATCCATCAGCTCCACTAAGGCCGCCAGTCTGCTTAAAATTATGTACAGGAATGAATACTTCATTACGCCAAGGTGTTATGGAATAAATAAGTACTGTTGGGAGAGTTTCAGTAC
Organism: Chroicocephalus ridibundus; assembly: GCF_963924245.1. NCBI lineage: Eukaryota > Metazoa > Chordata > Aves > Charadriiformes > Laridae > Chroicocephalus > Chroicocephalus ridibundus. The sequence continues at coordinate 39,878,386 of NC_086288.1, read as the reverse complement.
AACAAGGTGGAAGACTTGAGAACATCTTTGTCCAGTGTGTTGAGTTGCTTATTCATGTATGTGAAAAGCAACTGTTGCTCTATACGAAAAGTGTTGTTTTCTATTTGATTGCAGCTCGTGAGATCATAAATACATACAATGTACTCTTGTTTTATCCTTGCATAGAAATTGTCATTACAGTTGATGTCATGCATGCAGAACCATGAAAGTAATGATTTTAGGCTTATAGGTATGTTTCTTAAGATGTCAGTCTCAATTGACAGACAGATACTCACCCCAGCCCAGTATTTCAGAGGGAATAATTTGTTCACCCCACATCATCTCTAGTAGTTTTGATATAATTTGGATTGACGGATTGACTGCATTGCAGTGGCTGCTAACTGTAATGGGACGGTAAATAGAAATGCATAGAAGAAAAATGGTACATTATTTAATCAGGTAATTTATAGAAAAAAGTATCTTCTGAAGTATTTCATTGTGAATAGGGGAAAAGAGTTCAAAGTCTTTGCGCTGGAAAACTGATGACCAACTCTTAATATAGAGCAAAACTAACAGAAATGAAAATGTGAGTTATTTGGACGTTTGTATGAAGCCCCTCACCTAGCGAGTGGTAGAGATTGCTAAGAAATACCGGTATAAAACACAGGAAAGGAGAAGTATTTTCATGAATTTTTTTTGTTGAAATACCATCAGTTTATTCAGAGTTTCATTATCTCCTCTGTTATCAAACAGGAAGTCCTGTCTTTGCTTTACTGCCTCTGAAAGTTAGTCTTATCAACCAACCATTCTTTGCGTTTGGCTCCCCAAAGTTTCTTCCACTTCTAGTATCTCACAGAGTGATTAGCTCTGAAAGAAGCAGGTGGAGCCAGCCTGTGGTTAGCGCTCCTACACACCATTGGATATTTTATTTGTGTGAAGACAGAAAAGATTAATCTTGGCTCACTGAGGCTGATAAAAAAGTGTCCTGTTTTCAATTTGTTCAGGATTCCACTTCCAGAAAATATAATCGCTTGTCAGAAGGGACCGTGCCTTCCGTTATGGCAGAACCGTGTTTAGCAGTGCTATCAGCTTTATCGTAATGATACACTAATGGTGGTATTAGGTATACAAAACCTAGTTGCCTGGAGTTAAACATCTTGAACTGGAATTATTTTAGGAACGTGTTTTGATTTTGTGTTGGTTTTGGGTTTTTTTGGTGTGGGTTTGGTGGTTAATTTTTGTGAAGAAAAAAATAGTTGTCTTCAACATAGCATCCTTTTTTAATAGATTTTGTTAAAACTCAGATTTTATGTTTTGATGAAGAAGATCCAGAATGGTTTAAAAACAAAAATAAAACCAAAACAACTTAGGAAAATTTCTGTTGGCTTAAAAAGTGTTTTTTCCCCAACAAAATAAAAGAAAAATCCCAGCGACCTTTATTTATAACTAATTTCTCCCATGTCCGATGTGTAGATATAATCCCATACTGAGTACCAGCCGTGATGTAGTGCAGATTTTGAGGATGAAGATGAATCTAAATCCTCATAATAATTTAGTTGGTGTTTTAAATAGTTAATTTTCATATTTTTTAGTTGCTTGCAGCTCCCTTATTCAGATAGAAAGGCCAACAGAAACAGAAAACCAAATATGAGATAGATCATATATTAATTACTTGAGGGAATGTGTAGAAACATTTGCAGAACTGTGGTTTTTAACAATAAATGCATATTTTATTTTACGCTTGTAAATTAAAAGAATCTTACTTCTGTAAGATGACATAGTAGCTCTCCCATTAACTTGGCATCTAAGTTCCAGCCTGTTACAGTTTTCAAGTTCTTGCAGCAAAGATGCTAATTCTCTTCTTGTTTGGTTTTTTTTTGTTTTGTCTCCTGGTGTTCTCCTTGTCTAACCGTAAGCCAAATGGATATATTCGTATAATGTAATAACTTTGTTTCTACTTTAATTTATCCTGTGGATGTTTCCAGGTGACGAAAGGAGACCTTTTGAAAATTGCGTGCTCCTTTCTTTTTTTTGTTAAGCGATGGAAAGCGCGCCCCAGTGCTGACAGAGGCTGCTTTTGTCTCATTGACATGTATGCATAATTTATACAGCCTTATAAATCTTGGCTTTATGGGACTATGTGTTTTACAAATGAGATGAAGAGTGTCCCTTTCGGAATGGATTTGTTAACGCCCAGAAAGAGTGATATTCTCTCCCTCTAACCTCTTGACCACCCTTTAGTAAAATAGCATGGTTTAGTGTTAATGGATTAATTGCATGTATAGCAAACATCTTCATTTTCAAAGTCAGTGCAAGCTGACACCTGTATTGTCCTGTGTTAAAAATAGGACGGTGTTTCAGAGAAAAGAAATAGGGAGGAAAAGCTTATAAAGACAGACTGTGTTTGACAGAGTAAACACTGAGAGACCTTGGCTGTGTTTATATCTGTTATAGTAGTTATAGGCAATTATTGATATAGTAGATATTAGACAATTATATCCCTTCTAAAAAGATTAAAGAGCTTTTCAGAAACACTTCCCTTTCTTTGTATGTTTTTATGCTTGTGTAAAGGGTAGCTTCAGTCTCTAATACTTTGGAACTATTCTTCTCCAAACCAGGTACAGTCTTTGAATTTTATTTTGCCCAGATCAATTTAATGATCATCCTGTATGGAGAGAAAGGCCATCATCCAAATCAAAATGCATTTTTTTTTCTCTATTTTTGTGAAGAACTGAAAGAACCGGGGTGTCCACTTGTTTTAGCATTACACAGTCACTTCCTTGTCCAGAATTTTCTTTGTCTGACAAAAGTGGGGGATCCCAGCATTGCGTACTGAGGAGAGCAGCCCAGTTTATCAAAGACTACTGTTTTCAATTAAAAGCACGTAAACTTAGTTTTTGTTAAAACAGATTTAACATTAGTATGTTTAATTGCCCCCTGAACATCTGTCCATTAACAAACATAGTAAAAGACCTTTCCAGTAGTCTTTACTGCATTATCCAAAAACTTCCAGAAGTGAGCTACCCCCCAAAAAGTAAATGTTTTTTATATTCCTGTGTAAATGGAAAGTTAGGGAGAAATAAAAACATTCAAGTAGATCTAACAAAGCATGTAAAAGCAGCAAGTCTTTTACTAAGAAAAAAAACCCCAAAACCTAATGAAGTAGTTAAATTCTAATTTTCATTAAGATCCATTGACAAAGACAGACCTTTGATTTCTTCTCATTCACTTTCTGAAAATGTTTGCTACAGTACTGCTTCGGTTTGTTTTAGTTGCTCACACACAACTGGAGAACGTGTACATTTGCTATGATCCGTGTTTATACACAGGAGTTGTGCTGCCTTAATCAATTTAGTGAGATTCTGCTGTAAATTGGCACTGCTCCTTTTTATTACAATGACAGATAATTTAACGTTTTTTCATAATGTCTTAATGCCAATTGGCTACTAATTTATGCAATTCCATGTATTTTGTGTTTTATTAGGCTTTGATTTTGTCATAGTCGCTGGTCCTTGGCTATACAAACTCAGAAATTTTCTTTTTTTAGAATACGTAGCAAATTTTGAAGTTTGTCCTAGATCTGGAAGACCAATAAGAAATAGGAGGGAAGTGATTGATTAGCATTAGTTGTATTGGCACCACCGCGCCTTGTCAGCCTGGACAGGGGTCACTCACTGCCTGTTACTGTAGGAACCATACAAAACCAAAGCCAAAGCCCACCAAAAGCCCTCTGCATAATCATAGTGCTTTCATGGCTGGGCTGTGGATGGTATAAGGCAAGACATGCAGTGCAAAGGATCTCTCATTAGGTCAACCCATTCTCTGAGAAAAGCAGATGACTTTTCCAGGCACACAAGCCCTACTTCAGGTCTGCGATAGAAACCAAAATGTTGTATATTAGGAATTCAGTAGAGGTATTGGTTTTATAGCACGTTGTAGTTTCCCCATATGTTTTACCATCACCCAGTAGTTTTGCATTTTATTCTCTGCTAACTAACAGTCTTAAACTCTCTCTGCTTACTAATACCCCCTTTTGTTATACCTATTCCAACTTTTTTATTCCCTTGGAATCCCCCCTAATTTATTAACGTAATTAACATAACCTTAAAGCAAATTGTTCTCAACCTGTGGCTTCTATTTCAAACCTGTCCTAAAGCTTTTCTGTTTTTCCCACTTAGATTGATCAGCCTAATAAAAGGTATCATCATTTCTGAAATCCTGATCTTTTTATAATATGTGTAAGAAACAGTAGATGGAAGAGACAGGCAATGAAATAATATCAGTAAGTTTAAAAGGCAGTGACCAACAGTCTATTTATTCTGTTGATTTTCTGCCTCCTCAGTCAGTTTTGGACGAAAAAATGCAATAAAACTATATTTTTGTGTTTTGCCAATGACAGTTTGTTCTAAACAGTATGAGTTATGACTCCCTAAGCTCAAACAGTTTGGCAATTTCTAAATCAAACAGAAAGAAAAAACTGGTTATCATTAGTTTTTGTGTACATCTAAAAAACACAGTGCCAGAATACATTCAATGACCATCCAGGGCATATTTGCTCTGATGTGGCAATTATGCAAGACCTAGCAAAGACAGATGAAGAGATTTTTTTTATACTGTGATAAAACCTCATTCAAGGCATGAGCTCATGGCAAGGTCAAAATTCCTGATGATATTAGCAGCCAGCCTAGTACGTCTTCAGCTTAGGCTTGTATTACTGAGTATTGAAATGTGTCTCCTAACTCTTCTGATCAGGTGTGCTGCTCATCTATAAGTGAATGAGATCACACATGGGCAGCTGTAAGGACCAGTGTGCCCAGGCTACCCAGGTCGGTCCTTCATACAGTTCATCAGACGCTACTTATGCCTGGAGCTACTGGGCTAGAAGTGCCCTCAGGAAAAGAGGTAAGGGAGTTCAAACTTCCCTGGCTTCCAGACCATTGAATCCTCTCTTGAATAGATAACGTCTCTTCCTAGTCTGCCCTCACTATCTCTAATTCATGTCTCTGGTTTTACTGTTTTTTCCCAAGGCGCTCTCTGCTGCCTCCTTCATTTCCCTTTTTTGTGTCTTTTTTTACTTCTCTTTCTAAACAACTCCATAATAGTACTGGCTCTCCTTTTTCCTCTGCCTAATATAGGGCAGCACTCAGTGGCTTGTATCCTGAAAGCAGTAGAGCTTGGGTTACATAGGCTCAGCTTTCAAGCTAACAAACCTTGCCGCTCAACCGTGCTAATATGACCTCGCCAATTGTAGTTCCAGAGCTTACTTGATCAGACCTGGGTTGGATACTTCTGCGTGGTGCTCCACAGGGCAGGGCAAAGCGTGCTTTTACCTGGAGAGATCATATTCTAGCCTTTTCTCAGCTGCCGTCCCTTACGCCTGTCTACTCCAGAACGTAATACTGAAGAGCATTGCTAGCCTTCTAACGTGGCTGAGGTTTCTATCAGTAGAGAAGTATTTTCTATTGGGATTACAGTTTCTCTCTTCTGTAGTGTAGCTATTTTGATAAAAAGTGGCATCATCAATCAAAATAAAATATAGCAATAAAGTTTAGGCATTGGTAGACTTTACCCGCATCTGCTGAACAGCTTTCTAAACTGTCCTTGCAAGGAGGTTTCTAAGGACTTGAGATATTCGCAATTATGGGAAAAACTATTGCATAAATCAGCCCTGTAATTGTCATCCATGCCAATATGTGAAATGCTTTCTCCAAAACTATTTTGCAAACAGAGGAGGAATTCGTGGCTGTGTTATGAACTGTTATGTGTGATTCATTGGATATTTTAAATTTCAGATTTTCTTTTTCTAGGTATCTTGTTTGATGGTGGTAGGCAGAAAAAGGAGGGGAAAAAAAGTGAAATGGACTGTCTTTACAGTTGTCTAGACTTTAAGTTACCCAGACTAGAATACATGCATTTCTGCATTCTTGTCTCTTCTGTATTTTATGTGATTGGAGAGGTGCCTGAAGTGTTCTGGATGCTGTTATTTGTGCTCTGCACAACTGGTAAGTATTGGAGAACACAGATTAATACAGAGACATGAGTCTGTTGGTCAATACAAAAGTGGGATGGAAGCTTGCCATTGTAGGAATGGATATAAAAAATCTGCATTTCTCAAATCAAGTAGTTTCAAACTTTTCCATATGTGCTTGAGGAGTTGAAGAATACTTATCAGTGACCCATGAAAGAAAAGCAGTTCTAATGTCAGTCTGAAATACATTATACATGAGTGTAATGATTGGAATATTTTAAGGAGATTAAAAATGTTAAAACACACAGTTTTAGGCTACCTCGGAGCTTCAGCGTGCTGTGAGTAGAATGATGCTGCAACGTCTTCCTGAGTGTATCAGCATCTGGAAATGGTGGTTCAGAGGTCTCTTAACATCTCAGGTTAAGCCTAAACTTTGGAACTTCCCTGAAGAGCAGAACAGAAGTAGAACTGGCATTTCAGAATAAGCTGTGCTCATGTGTTCTGGATTAACAGGACATAACAACAGTTACAGTCTAGCAGTGGTCATCTTTACACAGAAAGCTCATTTTTTCAGCTTGCAAACAAGTGAAAACACGTTGGGAATGCTGAAAAACAAAGTACAGAAACAGTAGATGAACCGTGTTAGGATCTTTTGGGAAGGGGAAGGACTTTGGTAGGACTTGGATGTAAGGCCATGTTGTCATAGCACCCAGTTATCGCTGGAGGCAACTGATAAGCACCGACCATCTCCAAGGAAATGGAGGTAAAGTGTGCAGAACCACAGTGGGACGCAGAAGGTGCTGTTAAGGCTGGCTTGAGGTAGAACAAACCATTTTTCTTTCAGTCATTTTACTTTTCAGTGAAGTCTCCTCTGACAGCACTGTCTGAAATTAATGGTATTTTTTTGGTACAGTGTCTGCTTCTGGCAGTGGTAAGGCCTGATATTTATAGTTATTACCAAAGAATGGTATGCAGAGAGGCTCCTGCTTATTCTTATTGCTGTAACAAACAAGGTCAACTGACTTTGTTATTTGCCCCATTGGAGGGTTGGAAGCAGAAAAGCGTAGAGGGGTCCCACCTGTGGGGAGCAGCAGACAGGACAGGTGACCCAAAACTGACCAACAGGGTATTCCATCCCATCTGCCCCATGCTCAGTATAAAAGCTGAGGGATCAAGGGGTCAGCCCTTTTTATTCAATGACCGGTGTCCGGGGAGGACTCTGTCTGTTTGTCTGCCTTTGATCCTGATCCGTGTGTTCCTGAATCCAGTTCCCAATGGTCACTGAGTCCAGTCTGGGATATTCCCAGTGCCTGCTGGCAATGTGATTGTCATCCTTGGAGCTCGATATCATTTTTGTATATATTTGTATATATTTAATTATTTTCTTATTATATTTTCTTTTTATTATTAATATTTCATTAAAGCTGTTTTAGGTTTTTTTCCAACCCGTAAGTCTCTCTCCGTCTTCCCCTTCCTCTTCTGGGAAGGAAGAGGGACACTCTCATTTGTTTAGTGGCCAGCCCAGCCTCAACTGTGACAGCTCATCACAGACAGTCATTTAAAGGTCCCCAGCCATGTAAAAAAAATGTGAGCTGTGGAGTATTACTAATGAGAAAATATAGTTACTGTAGTCTGTGAAACCCTACCATTTCAAGGCTATGCACACTGAAATAACTAGAGGATCAAGGGCAGAATTCTATTTTGTCCCATTTGTTTGTTACTGCTTGGTCATGAGTTATTACATTCTCATCAGTGAGGTCACTGAAGACACTTGAGGCAAAACATGCCATGCTGAATTTCTTTGTTTTCTTTTTTTATGGAGCACTATGATTCTGTCTTGGATTCTTCTTTATTATGTTGTTAATAATTCACATAAGCAAGGCTATGTGAATAAGCTTCGCAAAGCTAGTACTTTGTGAATATGTATGAAGACAATGTCTTTATCCTGAAATCCTTGGTCTGCTAAAATTAGAACTTGCAGTTCAACATACTCAACACTTTGGTTTGATGTCTTAAAACCAAGCCTTAAAATATCATTAGGTTCGCAAGTCAATGCCTATTTGAACTGCATGGTTGGAACTGGAGGTGGTTTAAAACAATCTTCTGTCCTTAGCTAAGGGAAGTCAGAACTTGGCTATAAGTAAAATCTATGCATTTTCAAAGATATCTCAAAAAATGTTGAATTACTCCGGCACTGAACTTTTTTTTTGGTCATTGTAGGCAATCTACATGACATCAGTTTCTAGTAACTGCTGTTGTATTACAATTTTTTCATATAATTGCATTTTCTCTATTTTGCAACCCACTGAACTTTTTTGGGGGTTGGCTTTTTGTTGTGTGGTTTGGGGTTTTTTTGGTTGTTTTTTGTTGTTGTTGGTTTGGGTTTTTTGTTAAATGTTCAGCATAGGCAACCAATTCAGACAAAAGGACAGTAGCAGATGAAAGACAAGGACACTTCAAAAAGAGTCTAAAAGTTGGAAAACAACACCAACGAAAAAGGTTAACCACTCAAAATCTAAGACTGCTGGAAATCACCACAATTTCAGTTCTAGAGGTGCAATATTGTTGTTGTCACTAGGTAACCGTCCAGCTTCAGTGGAGCTACTACGGGTTGCTCTCGGGCCTCACTTCAGTGGGCCTCCATTACTCAATAAGGCTGTTAAGGCAGGTATCTGAGGGCTGCTTGCCGAAGAGAGATCAATTAAAGCACACACTCACCAACTTCGCTGTATGAGAACTTTCAGTCTGAACCTGCAAGTACTGATTTGGCTTCCTTCGCAAGGTTTTGACCAGTCCTAGTTCCCTTCAGTGGCAAAGTTAAGGAGCATTGTATGGACTTGTCAAATGTGTGACACAGGTTCTTGGGGAAGACTTGTTAAGGTCCATGCACCTTCCTGGTGGTCACTCTCTGAGTTAGTAATGCTATGAAGAAAGAGAATAGGGCTCTGTGAAGAGAAACAGTGAGAGAGGAGCCTAAACTGAAAAAGTTTTATCACAGATTACATGAACCTTAAACACTTTCTGAGGAAAGAGGGGGCTATTCAGTATAACTGTTATCTACAGCCAATTCAGCTAAGCAAATACATACTAACACTTAGGTAGTGGGGCCACCTGTCACCAAAACACCAAAAGCCACCTCCTTGAAATAATACTGCTTTTTAGATATCCACCTGAACAAAAGAAATACTTGAAAAGCAAACAACACACAAATATAAATTGCTCACAACAGTAGCCGTGGACAACTCCTTTCCCTACAACAGGACATTGATAAAGACACATAATTCAAGAAAACTAGTTGAGAAATGCCATTTGTATTCCCACTGCACTTAGGTCCTCTCCCACTCATCAAGTCTGTGGGAGATATTTGGGAAGAAGTGTAATAAGATATGAGATGTTATGTATACAAAAGATAAAGAAATTGTCACTTTGATGAAAGGAGATAACTAAAACACCTATAGACAGGTTTTTGCTAAAAACAGGAAAAAAAAAAAGGTAGAGAATTTGATGAGCTCTAAAGAATGAGGGGATGTTGTACTTCCTTCAAGCCCCGAGCTTACTGTGCTATGAATGAGTAGCAATGGATGCTGGTGTCTACTCTGGGTTTTCCTGAGCATGCAGAATGTATACATCAATTGTTTTTTAATCAAGAGGAATATCATATCTTTTTCTTTCTCGGTTTATCTTTCTTTTTATGGTGATTTTTTTGTCTCTGCTAGAATTTCTTCTTCCATGTTTTTTGGTGTTGCTGAGTTAGTGTTCTTGGACTTGCTGAGCTTGGTTTTGTTCATATGACAAAAAGGGAAGCTATTTTGCATGCCAGTTGTGCTTTCTTCAACACTGATGATGTCAATAATAATGGCACGACTGTCAAGGAACTGTTATGCCTGGCTGAAACTTATGAAAAGCAAACCAAAGAAGCATAACATTTTCCTGTTGCATGTGTTTGTGTACAACTGTTTAGCCAAGGATGGCAGTACAAAATCTTTGACCGAAGACTTTTAAAACAAGTCTAAGAACCTAGAGAGCCACACTAAGAGCCAAATTGGAAAGAAAAAGAAGTCTTAAAGATCTAAGATTCATTTAAGTGATGGAATGAAGAGAGGTAGTTCTTGTACTAAACGATTAAAAGAACTCCAATGTAATGGCTCCTCCTTCAGTACAGAATCATGAGTGACTACTGATAAAAGGGCCAGGCAGTTCAGTAAAAAAACATCGTGTCCTAAATCTATTTCTTTCTGGCTTGACTTCCTTCTTCACCCTGCTTTTTCTTCCTTCCCTAATCTCTCTATCCATAATTCTTCTTATATTTCTCTTTTAGTTTTATCCTTCCTCTTTATCCTTCATTTTGTGACTCCAGCTCTCATCTTCCTTCCAGACTCTATTCTTCTAGTTTTCTCTATTCTTCCTTGTTTTCTTACCGTTTTCCGTAACTCAGTTTGAATGTACCAAGGCCACAGCAGCTACAGTGACAGTAGATTATGCCATCTCCAGTAGCTTAGCTTCAGGGTCCTGAAGGGAGAAATTAAAGGAAATATCCAGGTTTGTGCCAGTTTTGGCATGCGGCTATGCAGGTATTTGTACTTCATTTAGTGGTTGTTCTTTAAGCTCATGTGTTATCATTCAAAGATGAGCAGTGTTATAAATGTCAAGAAGGAGGGAAGTTTAAAGAATGTTCAGGAAGAGCCAACTTTTGGAGTTTTTGTTTTCAAGTTAGGTCAGTCCTTGACTTTTTGCTTTTAAATCTATAACCAAAAAGTGCACAAACTAAAAAATGAGCTTAAATCAAATAAATGATGGCTAAAAGCTAGTTACTTAAATATCAGCAAATTTTCTTGAAAACCATAATTGAAACAGATGTAATTTGTAACAGTTTGACACATCTTAATAAATACAGTTGTTACAACAACTCCACAACTCATTTTTTCCCTATAAAATAATACATTAATTTACATTCTTTCACTATCAGTTTGGATTTTAAAAGGGACAGAGAGCGTTACCCTATACTTTTACATCATTCAGGCTATACAATTGATGTAAACTCTGAATGCTCTTCGAAGGCAGGGGTAGAAAACAGAGAAAAAGATGCTGTTAAAACAGGAAATATTTTCCTGAGTGTGTAAGCATCCTATAGAATTCAGTCCTGCAGAAAGTTAGAGATTCAGAGATGCTATGACTGGGTTTGAGATGGTTAGCTATGAAAACCAGGACTACAAATGTACCTGACTGAAGACTTCAGGTCTGAAAAGGAATTTCTGAATGTGCATTCATCACTGGTTCAGTAAATTACAAAGTTAATAGCTGTATTCTGAAACAAGTGGTAATGGGTAATTTTAAGAGGTGCTTGATGTTCTAGCATGGTAAAAACATGTAGCATGGGAAAACGTGAGTTTAAGCAGAAAAACTAACAGTCTCAAAATGATAAAATTTGCACCCAATAATTAAAACAATGGCAAGAAAATCCATACTTTACTAAAGGGTTCTAAAAAATACATTGGCAAGAATGGAGTAGTAATTAAAGCATGAGAAAATTATCTAAACTTTCATAAACATTTTGGTAAAGTAAAATAAATATTTTGTATTAAATATACAGCAAAAACCACCGATGTCTTTCATATCAGCTCTGGAAATAGTGAAAATTTTAGTAAATGTTAAATAAAACGCGTCCTTGTTGATTGCTTCCTCTATGCAGAAGGAAGTAACTTTTTTTTCCCCTCCAAAACAATACTATTTTTATTATCTAGGTTTATATTGTTGTAAAACTAATAACTAGGAATAATGATTAAAAATATAAAATGTTTTCTGAAGCCCTGTAAGGGCAATAAATGCGCAGAGTTGTTTCCCAGGAAGGGGCAGTCGTTGAACTTTGAATGAAATGGGCATTCCATTCAGAAAATTTATTAGCTCCTATTTTAAACAATAATCAACCTTGGCTGAGAAGGTGTTTGTGTTGATTATTGACATTAAAATGTACATTCATTTGCGAATTTTCTTTGGCAATAGTCTTAATATCAACCAAAGTATGTTGGATCTGAAAATTGCCTTTTCTACTTTACTCCTCATCTTCAATAATAAGGCAGAAAAAACAATAAAAATGGTTTGCCTTATTTCCTAATAACTGGTCTCCTCTGTTCTTCTCTTTCCAGCTACTGCAAAACAAATGGAGAGCTAAAATCACGGTTCTGTCCCTTGTGTAACTATGTTTTTTGTGCTATATTTTAGGCTGTTTTCTAAAAGCTCAATTAATCTGTCAGTTGGTGCTGAATATACCTCTAGTGTTTCTAAATGAAGCCTGCAATTCCATTGCAATGTCAGATTTACAAGGCTTTCTGCTTTTTTCTGCTATTGTGCTTATTATATGTGGTACCTGCACTGCTAGTTCCATTCTTTTGTTTAATAGGATGCTAAGAAGAAGAGGAGGAGGAGGGAGGAGGAAGAAGAAAAGGAGGAAGGGGAATAAGAGGAGGAGGAAAAAGGATGAGGAGGAAGGAATAGGAAGGAAGAGAAGGATTACTGGATACCCAAAAGTACCCGTCCATATCATAGCCCTTTAATACCTTTGTAAATATGGTTTTCTTACCTTCATGTTCACCAAAACACTGTGTCATTAACACTGTACTTTCATCTCTTTTGGCCTGGAGCAATAACGTCATAAAATTTACATCTCTGTTATTGTCCTTCAGTTCTGCTAATCTTCCTTAACGGGGCTGTAAATAACACCACTCACGTTCCCTTTAAAATAAAAAGTAAATGAAAACGAGGGAGGGAAAGTCTGCAAATAACTCCTCCCAAGGCCATGACCTCCTCCATCTCCCACGACCAGAGCAGGTAGATAAGGAGGTTACATATGAAAGCAACCCTTCTGAGTGACTACACCTTAAATCAACTTGTGGATCAAGCTTTGACAGGTGCTGATATGAAGGGCTGGCAGAGGCCACATGGGAATTGTGTGCTACATATCTATTATTTTCCTGGTTCCCCAGGATATCTGAAGAAAGCAGAAAGAGTGAAAATCTTCCATCTCTATAAGCAGTTCTTCACTCCCCTCTCACTAACGGATCTGCAGCTCTTCTGCAGCATTATAGTGTTCTCAAGCCATAATATTTCACTCCAAATATTCTTTTGCTTGAGAAAAAATACACTGAGGCATAGAGCCAACAGTTGAAGCGCTATGTTTTCATCAATTATAATTTCAGTTATTACTTTGGGCTTGCATCCAAGTGTAAATTGCTAACACTTTATGCAGTTTCCACATTAATGGATAGTTAAATGGTACATCTAATACAACAAAGATAAAATTATTACAGTGGTAAGGACATTTCCTTGATGTACAGTTCAAAACTTTCTGTGCTATTTTTTTGTGCTACATTAAAACAATATGACAGTCATCGTCCCATTATAGAAAATAGCAAACACAGATAGAAATAAAGACAATTTCTTACCAACAAACCCTGCCACCCAGAAAATAATGTCTGTTCTTTCATGCTCTTTTCAAGTTCATCTGTTTCACGCAATTGAAGAGCTCATACCTTTGAATCTGATAAATTAATTATTCGTAGAGAACTCTTATGAAGAAGATAATAAATAGATTAAAAAAAATTTAGAAAACATAGATCAAAGAGTAATCTTAAAGTCTAAATCCATAGTAGTAGCCCAAGAGGAATATGCAAACAGACTTTTAATCTTTCAGCATAGCTGCCTCCAGGCTTAATTTGAATTCAACACTTTAGAGTATGCGAAACCAAGTAAAGTGTCAAATTTTAGAGCTGAGTACTTTGGCTGAATTCTAACAAAGCAGGTGAGTGTATTAAACTTCAAGTTTTTATGCAGCTACAATAAGTATGTATATTCATGAAATCATATGCTGTCTGGTGGCTTTTTCGATCTTAGTGGTTTTATCACTTTTTATCCCTTTTAAAGTGAATATCCCAATCATTCCGGTTTACGGTGCTTTACTTCCTGTCATGAAGCAGTATCAGAAAGTGCAAACTGGATTCTTTTTTAACTAATTATGAATTGAAGATGAGTACAACAGATGAGGTCCAACTGCTAATGTGCGTTTGGTCCGCAGAAGCTGATATCTGAGTAAATGCTCCTGAAACGTATGTGGTGTGGACGTTGCGTCCTCGGCACCAGCCGTGGTGGTCTACAAGCCTTCTCCCGTGGGGCTGCACGACTCCCTCACCCAGGCGTAACCTCAGCATTCTGAGTCAGAACTCTTGTCTTTTTGCAGTCAGTCTGGTTCTCGGGGTTTAAGGACAAAAGTGGGCATATTCCCTTCTAGTCCAGAGCACTTCAAGAGTGAGTCTCGGAGAAATTTCGAAAATAACAAGAAGCCTAGGTACATTATAGAAAGGGGTAGGAAAAGCCCAGCAAGGGTGGATTTTTTAATTTATACAGAGTAATGATTTTATCTTTGGTCTGCCTCGAGCAACCACAAAAAATTACGCAGTTTGTAAAGCTAGAGGTAATGCCACAGAATGCCTATATATATGTGTGTGTGTGTAGACTACATGTTGCGTGGGTTCAATCCCACTGTACTTTACAACCCTGTGTTAGGCAAGGAATGAGAATACATCCTGAATGCTTTCATTTAAGAAAGCAGGTGAATGCTGTTTTCATCACCTTAATATTACCTTTCTTTGGAATATGTAAATATATAGTCCCGTGAATTTACATCTATCAATTACATTTTAATAAATACAAGATTTACATGTATCATATAAAACAAAGATGAAGGCTACACTGTGGAGCTAACCCCTCAAAAATTCCCTCAGACTAATACATAGAGTTTAGTGCTTAGCTGAATAGAGAGATACACTAACTGTGTCTAATCTCTTTCTTTTTTCATGTCTTTTTCTTCTGTGTTGTGTGGCAACGTCATCTTTGAAGATGCTGTAGCTGGAATTAATCACTTCTCTATATACCAGAGCACTGGCATCCTGAATTTGTTACATCAAAGGATATTGACTGAGAAGACAAATAATTAAATGACCCGTAACACAGGTAAATGATACTCTTGGGATCAAAGGACTCCCCTATGAATACTGAGTGCTGCTCTGTTCTGCCAGTCATGGAAAGTGTCATTTGGTTGCAATGGCTGTAGTGAGGTAGCTTTTGTCAGTCCTTCAAAGCAAGGGTTTTCCAAACAGGATCTTCCTGTTTGTTTTCCTTGTTTGCTAATTGTTCAGAAAATACTAAGATGAATGTAAGACTTGGTCAAATATCAATTCATAGGACATGGCTGCATTAGTACCTGCAGGCTAGGCTTCTGAACCACTTTCAAGTGAAAGAGAAGACAGTCACCAGTAACGTGGTTTGGAAATGGATGGAGATGGCTGACTAAGAATTTCCTGGTGCAAGAAAATATTATGCAAAAGATACTACCTTTAAATCTTACCTTGAACCAAGACTGTTGTTTTTAGTTCTCGAGAGTGAGTTAAGCTTAAGATGTTTAAATCACAGTCTTCTAGTACAAGAGTGCCCATGTAGAAAGTTACGTAGAACAGCTGCTGTAGCTGTAGCTTAGACTGTGAGAGCTTGGTTGCATAGAAATACTGTAATGTGCCTTCCTTGAGTATGTTTTCCTAGGAATCATGGCTGTGTCTGTCAGCGCCTCTGTTCTCTCTCTTCCTCACTTTTTTTGAATATAAAGATCTTATTCAGCTGTCAAGGTTAATACTTTACATACCATTAGCTTTGAACCTGGTTGGATATTTCACTGTGGTGCAAATAAATCATGAAACTAAAAATCTACATGAGTATTAGAAGGCAGAAATAATATCTGTGCTCTGAAGCAGTCATTCTTCATGTTATAGCTTCTCTGATTATGATGGATAAGAGCTGCTCTCCTGCAGCAAAATAATTTCAAATATATTTGTGTGAATGATACAATATTTAGAAGAAGAATAAATGAAAGGTATTGTGATTGTCTAGAAGGTGATGGCTGGATCAGTAGCTGGTATAAATTTACATACTGCTATTGAGAGTCAGAGATATTACTAAATGACTCAAAACTTGAATATGTTGCCTGATAATATAAAAATATTTCCATTCAAAATGAAGCAGAAATCTATAGCTGCAAGGATTTTTGGAAGATTTATTAAATACTGTCTGCTATAGTAAAACATATATTCAGATGTACATATAAATAATAATCTCATGGATTTCAACTGTTAGCCAACTATATACAAATTCTATACTGGTGTGATGGTAATCTGGTATGATTAATTCTTTATGCAATTTCATGTAAAATAATTGTTCACACACATTTGTTTTCTTTCTTACTATTTTTTATTACCTCATTAAAGTTCATGGCTTAGATCCACATTTTCGGTGAGGTACTTCCCATCACTATTTAAAATTAACTTTCTCAACTGATGGTGCTCTTTCTTTTCTGCTTCTGCTTTATAAGGAGAACAACAGTCAGCAGGAACTACATCTATCCGTCAGTGCAGAAACAGTACACTTTATGGGTTGATCCTAAGGAGCAATAGCCACTAAATCTCAGAATAAGAAAATAGTTACTTCACCTGTACTGTGTCTGTACTCGAAAGGATTGCTTCCCCTTTGGAGTCACTCATATGGGAATTTTTTAATAAAAAATGAATTAATTTCAGCCCTGAGGATGTGGCCATTAGGACGAACAACTCACTCCCAGAATTACAGTTCCCCTTCTGTAACTTGTGCCTTGAGCAGGAATGGGCTATTAAGTCTAAGTTGCCCCCTAATTGAATTAAACTGTAAAAATCTTCCCCACTATGACAGAGCCAGATTTACATTCCAGGAAAGACTTGTCTAACGCCAGGATCTTTACTGGGATTCTCTACAGCTGAAAAACTTTACCAAATGTGATAGAAATAACGCTGCTAGTACTGGGAGGAGAAGGAGGATACCCAAGTGCAGAAATTACCCGCAGGAAGGTTTACAGCTGTTCAGGGTGGAAGATGACATGTTGTCTTCTTACAGAACATAATAAAGCATAAGTAGAACAATATCTCTGAATAATAATAGAAGGGAGCACAGAATTTTAATCTGGTAAAGTATAACTGCATGTCCCTAGTAAAAGGTCTTCCTCTCTACTGTGTGAGCATGGTTGCTTCCTGTCTCTTAATGGTTAGGAGAGTAATTAGGTGATGATTGTATGACACCTTTAATGTTCTAGTGGCTTTTATAAATATAAATCATTAAAATTAGTTTTGTTGTGACTGGGCAATAATGTCAGAAGTGATTTTACCTCTGTATAGTGGTATCTGCCAGCATATCTGTGAAAGACTCAGTCTTTGTCTTTACAAGAAGGTTAGGTTGATTTGCTGGGAAACATTTCTGCAGTAATGCAACTCCTGTATGGATATTCTTATTTCAAAGTGTTTTCACAACAGTTCAGCTTAAATGTGTTTGCAATCCGATTCTTAACCAAGAAAGATCCAAAGTGTATGATGATCAGAGGATCTCTTCATGTTCAGAGAAATTTGAAGAGAAATTTCTTTGCAGTATTTAACATTAGTTTTTGTGTTGAGAGCCTTCAAGATGGAACTGAAATTAATCTCTACCTAGTGACAGCTTCTCTTTGCAATAGCAACTTCATGAGTAAGTACTTTTTCACACTTACACCTCTTTTCATTGTAGGGCAACATTTTACTGTCTATACCAGAGTTATCTGGTGTCCCGTCCTGGTATGCTCTCCCCTTTGAAAGTGACGTTATAAATCTTCTTAAAGCTATGTCTCACTTAGCTTGAGAACGCGAACATAGATTTATTTTAATTTTTTTTTAATTCTGTAATTTAATGGCATTTTTAAATACACTTACTGTGCTGGGAGGTTGGTCCCCTATATCTTCTATTAGTTAAAATATTAGAAAGTTCACTTTAGTTCTGTTTAGAACGTATGCAAAAACGTGGGCTGCAATTCAGAAGCAGGATTGAACGTGTATGCTTGATTTGGATCTTCCAAGCCACAGTTCTGAGTTGTGAAGTGCTCTCTTATCTTTGTGTCAACGCTGAATAATTTTTTGCTGGATGTATCCCTACAAACATGAATTGTTGAGAGCATGAGAACATTGGATGAGGAACAGTAGTTTTTAATCAAAATAACTGCTCTGTAAATTAAATGTCTTCAAAGCAATAATAAAAAAATAAATTAAAGACCAAAGAAACTCAGTTTACAAAGAAATACAATTTACTGTGTTTTTAAATAAAAAGTGGTAGAATCTGGATCCTTGTTAGGTTCATTCACCTTAGAACAACTTGTAAACAGCTCATGAAACCACAAATGCCTCGTACAGTGTTTTCTCTCAGAAAACCTTGTTTACACAGAGATTTTCTGCTAAATATATTTATATGACACCTGAAGATAAAAAAAAAAAATATATATTTCTTCTGTTATATATTCTTTCCTTACTGAAGAACTACTTGGTTGAAAGAAATTATTAAAATAGTGGACTGTTAAAACCTGGTCAGTGAGTGGTTTATTCACTATCTTAAATGTGTTCTCTGAACACGTATTTTAAAAAATAATTTGATGTTTAAGCAAGGCAGGAAGTATTTGCAGCAAACACTCTATATTTTGATAATTTTAAAATTTTACAAATTTAAAACTTCCCATTTTATTATTTTATTTCACTTGTTTTGACCATGTTTTCAATACCAGGAACATTTAATGAGATCTTGAAAGGTTAAAAAATAAAACAAAAAAAAAAGTTAAAACTGAACTTGTCTTAACAACAGTGTATATATTGGGAGAGACAGTTTGCAGGATTTTTTATTACCAAGCCATTTAAAATAGCGTGAGACTTTTGCATTGAGAAAACTTGCTAGAATAAAATGACGTGTTTTATTACTTAGTCTGTTAATTAAGATATGGAAGGATTTTATAATACAAAATTCTAGGAGCCACTTCCCTTGAGAGGCAGTGACTCCCAGTGAGGTCCTGCACACACCACAGACATTTCCCTGTGCAAGACCAGAACTGGGCTCTTACTTCTGAATGTTGGTTTTCTTCCAGTTCAGAGTTAAAGAGATACCGACTACTGAGAGGCCTTTGTCTTCCCCAGAAGCAGGATGTGACCGATCACTTTTTAACTCGGTGGGAAGAGGGAATCTGGACGCAGCTGGCCAGGAGACACGGTCTCCCAGCTCCTGCAACCTTCCTGCTCTGCACTGAGTAGCTTTTTTTTGTGATATTCTGAACCAGGCTGCGGGAACGCAGTGAGAAGGTCTTCTGCGTGAGGCACCAGCTCCCGCTGAGGTCCTGCAAGCAAAGCAGCATGTTGCCTAAAGGTGTTGATATTTTCTGCTTATTATAAAAAGAGCGAGATAATGTATTTTACTGTAGGAGGATTTGACAAGGCCTAAACTGGATAAGTGTTCCTGGACTTGCCTACCATTACCAGAAAGCAATTGTAATTTAGATATCCGTTTTCATAGTGAATTGATTTGTTTTGGGAAAACCTTTTTTGTGCTAAGGACAAGCTGGATAGGTAATAGGAAATAATGTTTATGGCATAAACCAGGGATTTTGGATTAATGTTCGTTATCTGACAGAACAGACATTCTCTTTGCTTTCCTAAAAAACACTGACAATCTGAAAATGATGCATTATAATTAGGCTGCTCAACAACTACCATCTGAAGCTTTGTCATACAAGGTCAATTTCTTGGTATTTTTACTCCTGTCACTGTGGTGAGGAACAAAATGACTTCTTCCCTGTACATGTTATACCTTGCAACCCAGCCCTGAGCTCTTCCAGTCATCTCCTAATATGCAAAAAGGAGTCTTCTAGTAATTAGTCTGTAAACTACTTTGTCCTTCCTCTTGCTTCTTTTCAGTTCTGGGCAGAAGAAGCAGTGCTGGTGTAGTGCGGGTACTTGAGACCTAAGGAAATGGGTAGGATCCCAAAAACTGAAAAACTGCAGAAATGCTTTGTCCGTGAGGCAAGAAGGATCAATTCCAAAGCCTTAGGCTTTCAGCAGATCTTCTGGACTTCGGGGAGAAAGAGGTATTGCTTCATTAGCTGTACCTGGTCTGTGGAGAAATGGAGGACTTCTATATCAAGGCTGAGTGAGGCACCTTTGAAAAGCAGCAAATCAACCTAATTTTTATAAGGCGTATTATAAACTTTCTAAATATCCAAAATCAAAAGCAATACTTGAGTATAGATTGCATTATACTGGAGAATTTTAAAAAATATTTGCCTTGTACCTTTCAGTAAGCTTCAGCAGCTGATTAATGTTCACGTAAATTAAGTAACTACTATAATACTGCTCTACAGTCTCATTGTAGAATTATTATCTTCGGATGCCAGCGTTCTGTTGACTGAAAAGTGGGGAGGAAACCAAACATAACTTCTGAATTTAAAGTTCCTCCTTTTGGAATTTAGACCAGATGTGCTCTGTAAAAAAAGCCCTGGTAGTTTTATTAAGGCCATGAATTGGGGTTGTAAAAAGGTGCTGAAGCAGCTTCATGGGTCGTGGTTCATTAACTCTAATTGATATGTCTGGATTCCATCTGATGATGATCAGGTCCTTCCTTTCTCACATCCTTTTTCTCACTGTCTATAGGTGACCAGCTTCCAGAGCTACCTCTTTCAGAAGTATTTCAAACAGTGCACCTGGGTAATCTTCTAAACCACTTCAGTCATACTTGAACGTGTCTTTTTGTTCTTGGATTTGCTCCTTTTCTTGTACTCTTCCTGTGTGGAGCTTTCCTCTGGAGAGAACAGAACCATCATTAATGGAAAGAATTTTAAATTTTGAGAGATTATGTCACATAAAAGTTTTCCTACTTGACAAGACTTGTTTTTGGAGGTCAGAAAATTCTTACATACATTAAAAATAGAAAATGTAAAAGCCTTATCGAGCACCAAGTGCCTTCTGATTTCAGGCTTGATATGAGGGAGTGAAGAAGCAATGTTTTACATACCACCCACGTAAGACAACCACGTAATTTATAGTATGTGGCCATCTGTGTGTTTCCCAAGTTCTTGTTTCTTTATTAGAATTAACTGTGTGCCAAAAGCAGAATATTAACTCTACAGGCAGTGGAAAAGATATGGAATAGGTAAAGAATGTTCCTCCCTTTATTTCAAGCTGTTTGTGACTGAAAGTTATGATTGGTGTCCTAAGAACAGGAATTAATGCTTTCAGACCTCACGTAGCACCTCTCTTTTTAGCAGTAAATATATGGGCACGGAACTACCTGTTTTCCCCACTAGAATTAAAATATTAAAATTTTCAGAACTTGGAATTTATTTGGCAAGTCTAATTCCAAAGCATAACTAAAACCTCATGTCATGGTAACAGAAGGAATAATCTTTCATTACTATGAAAGATTACAATTTCATTGGCTTTCAGTGTGATTTAAATACTCTTAAGTACAGTTCTTTAAAATAAGTAAATAAAGCTGTGTTGTTAAACATTAATTTCATTAGCATGATTGGTGCTAGGGGGTTTTCTGAAATCAAGAGATATAAGAGCTGTAAATCTGAACACGCTTTCTGAGTTTATAAAATCAAAAACTAAGATTCCATAAAGTTGTCTTTTCTCGGCTCTTAATGTTGTTATAAGTATTCAAAAATCTTTAATTTTATATCCCTGATATACTATGCCAAAATAAAATAATCAAGTAACTGTAAACATGTGAAACAGTTATAACACTTCTCATATTACTGGTTTTAAATCTGTTTAATTGACAATACCTGTAGACCCTAAAAATTTGAAAAAAAAATGTTACAAATCCATTTTGCCATTATTATCAGACAGATAACTTCCTAGAATTATTACTGACATTAAATATATATAAATGTATTTATTTTTTTAAAAAGCTTTTTCTAGTGTATTCCATTTTTGTTAATGAATTTGTTTCCCTTCAGAATGCCACTGTCATGCCATGATATTTCTATCATCAGAACTGTCTGATACTGATTTCTAAAATCCTATCAGCATTTATGTTTCTTTTAAAATATTTCCCATATTCTAAAATAGCAAGAAATAACACAGATAAACTACTTTTCACTTCTGTTGACTTGCTAAAAAGATCACTTTTGTAACTGATAAATGCACCTCCATATAGCTATCTATATCACCTATGAATGTTAGCACGGTATTATTCTGTTTGTTCAGGGTTATTATCTGAGCAGTGGTTTAATCCATTTAGTTATAATCCTAAAAAATACCATATGCATAACAAAATTAAAACAGCCTCTCTTACCCATGTCTCAACATGCCTTGTGACTTTTATAAAAAGATTCTTCCTATTCCCTCAAAAAAAATCTGGTGCCATTTTATAGAGTAAACTATTTTATTCTGGGCTCTGCATATCAGCATTAATTTCATTCTTTTACAGCCTCCACTTTTTGGTTATTTATTCTAACTGATCCCTATTTAGCCGTGGCATGCTAAACTCGTTAATCTGTAATTCTGCAGTTTTCTCCATAGTATCCACGTGTCTGAGAGCATAACACAGAGATGAAAACTGATAAATTATTAGACAGCATCTCTGGTCTTTAGTCTCATCACACTTTTGTATTTTTATTGTCTGAAAATTGACTTTTTTCCTGCATTTAATCTAGAAGTGAGGAGCTCACCGGCCTTATTTTCATACTGCAATATCTTAACTTCAGCCTGTTGTGGGTCTTTCTAATTTTCTTTAATAACAGAAGGAAGTGAGAGGTGCTTAAATATAGTCATAAACTATTTTTATTTGAAGCTCTACCTTCTTTACTCTCCAGTGTTAATTTACTTCTTTGGCTTGTACTTTTCTTTTCCTCTGGGAAGCTCTACTAATTTCCTTCATGCTACAGTTTTCATACGCATCCTAGTCTATGTTTACAGATGTTTGACCTTTATTAGCTATAAAATAGTATATAGTTTCTGCTTTGATAGCATCTAAACACTAAAATTCATCGTTAAGGAGTTACTCTATTTCCACTTCTTTTCTTCTGGACCACCACTAGCTGTTTTTACATTGCAGTCTTTACATAAGCTGAACATTCTTAGGCTCTGATATCTGATCTATACAATCTGCCATCAAAGAAAATGAGGCTAACATGTATGTGACCTGTTGCATAAATTTGCAGTTAGGGAAAATATTACATTCCCTGAGAAGAATGCTGGTGCCTCTAGAAGTTGTGAAGTCTAGTTTGATTTTCTTTCTTTTCTTTTTTTGTTCCTCTACTCCTCCGTACTTTCTCCATAATTGACTGGTCCCGAAGTCCTTAGGCATCTGTGTTTTTACCTTTAAAATATGCACTTTTGTTTTTACAGACTTACAAAATACAGTTATCCAATACTTAAAATATTTGTCTAACCTGTTCTTTTAATTCTCTTCTCCTATATTTGCACTGTTACTGGACTCAGGTCTTTGCTTTTGCCTTAGCAACATACCTTTTTTGAATTGTTCTTTCTGTTTGGGCTCATGAGGCTCATTTGTCTCGGTATCAAACGTGGCCAATTTATGTTAGTGTAACAAGTTACAGATGAGCCATCCTACCTGTTCGTATGGGTGTTCTTAACTTGCCCCACATGCAAGGGAATTGCTGTTATTTTTCAAAACCCCTGTGTTTGTTTAAGATCTGCGAGCATAAGTTCATGTATACAGCAACAGGCAACACAGATTGTTTCTAGGGGGAGGAGGTGACACAGAGCTATAGAAACGTAGAACAGGAGAGGGGTGCTTGGGATTATCTAGACACTATTAGTAATTAATGCCTTTGGTATTAATTGCCTCACCATGTTTTCATTTTTTTATGAGTCTTTCTTGATATGAAGAGGTCACTGAAAAGCAGCTGGTTTTTACCTTAATTTTGCCCTCTTTTGCCTTGGTACTTCTAATTCCACCTCAGTAAATCCTAGTACTTTCTCCTGTGCCTCCTGACCCATTAGATTATCTGCTGTGGAAATACCATTAACAATCTCTGAATCTTTTGAAATTTGGGTTGTTAGCTTCCCTCAGGCTGGAAAGACTTATTGAGAAGGTTTCTGGAAGTCAGGAGCATCCCTTGCCATGGAACAGGGCATACAGAAGCCTTCGACTCAGAGGTGAGTAGATTCCTCATTGTATTTAGATGGAAGTTGCATGAAATCCAATCATGATGAGGAAATATATTGATTTAAAAGACTTAACATTTCAAAAGCACGCTTTATGAATAATTTTTCTTTTTAACCCCAGGCATCAGTCCTATTTAGTAATGAAAATATCTGCAGTGTATCAATCAATACACCAAAAACTTATCTACACCAGTTTGAGTACAGATTTGAGGCATTTTCACAGAAATCTACCCCAACCCTTCCTTCCAACCCTATAATCCACAAACAGAAGATATATGGAATTCAAGGCTGTATAGTGAAGAATACAGGAAACGAAAAGAAAACACATTTTATTTTGAGGTATGCTTCCAAGATTCCAGCCAGGTTATGCAAAAGCCTACCTAAGGTCACTTATCTATGCTTCTACAGCTGCCTCTATACTTCATGGGAACTATTAATTATGGGCCTGATGAGAGACGCCTGGGTTCTGTGGAGGCAGAGGCAGGATGAGAGTTCAGGATAACAGGAAGGACCATCAGAGCCAAGAAGAAGTGTGAACTAACTTAGAGACTCCCATTTCAAATGGTTCTAGCTACAAAATGAGCCTGAGTACATGCTCATGCAGGTAGCTTTGCAATATCTTAATATTTTTTTTAGGGCGTGAAGCCGGGAGAGATCCCTGAGATTGGTGAGTCCTTTCATTCTCATATTCTTTCAGATATGAATTCTCCTACGCAGAGAGAACTGGGAAGCCTCTATCCTACTCGCAAAACACAGTCCTCAAAAAGCCCTTTCTAAACACCACTCACCCAGACGGAGCGCAAGAGTATCATATTACTAAGGGAAAAGTAGGATTAGTAGACAGAAGAGAACAGGAGCTGGTGGAGTAATCTTATTTATTGCCGCCTTCTAACCCAAACTGTTAGTTTTTTAATCTGGGAAGGAGTCCTTAACCTCTCTGGCACTTACTCTGCTATATATTTATCAGCAACATTTACCTCCCAGGGAGAGAGAAAAACTTCTGTACACTTATGAGTTTGAACGGAGTCATTGAGTCACGAGTGTTACCCGACAATTCAAAAGCAATCTTGCGACTCCAATATGAATTGAGTTTAGTCCTAAAATAATATGTACCAATTCTTTAGGGATTCCTGGGAAATTCTTAATGTTCAGTTCTAACTCCCACATCATCAGTTTGAAAACACAAGGCTGTTTTTTCTTTCTTTTCTACCCTCCCCTGTAGTGCTTTTCAAAGGTGGCTTATTTTCCCTGAGTTTTGCCACAAAAGGGAGTTAGTAAACTTTAAAGCCTGTGTGTTGGGAGGCAAAGGAGTGACATGAAAGCACTCTGGTAATGTTTTTGTGTGTGGGAAGACTTGCTGTAGGCCTATTATGTTTCTCCAGAAGTTTTTTTGGGAAAAAAAAAAGCAAGACAAGTCTTGCTCCCAATGACCCAGACCCCTTGAATTTTGTATTTGATTTTGATATATCTGTCTCCGAATACCTCCATTTTATTCTGATCAGTACAAGGAATTCCATGGCTTGCTCATTGTGCCATTTTTGAGTTGAAATCCTAAATTCAGTCTGCACTTGAGGGAGCGGTGGCAGATGGTGCTTATGGATGGAAGCAACTCCTTGGTGCTTACACTGAGTGAACAGGGAGGAAAGCACTTGTTGCTATGGGGTTTTCCCCCTGCCAGCTAAATGATATATGACTAGCCAAACACCCGTTCTGGTTCGCTCCCTGGCTGCCCTGGCAATCTTCTCCTTCCTGGTAGCGTGCCTCTTCCAATGCTTCCTGCCCCACCCTCAAGGAATTTGGCGTAGGTCCTCCGGTGAGAGAGGAGCACAGCCATCACGTACATTACGATCTCTTAGCGGTTAAGGCCATTTGTGTAAGAAGTGGAAAACTTAATTTCAGTGCCGCCTTCAAAGGAGCCTAAATACACCAAAGAAAGTGCTGACCACCCAACCGTAACCTAAGCTGACAGCACAATCTATCCTGTTGCAAGTGTGCAGAAAATAATTAAAATTCAGTAGGCTGCTGCTGGGGTTTGTGCACTTGACCAGAGGAAGATGCACAAGCGAGTCTTCTGACAAGAAGAGTGAGTTTGTTTATGTTACTCTGGAGACTTTGTACCACCAGGAAAGCATTGAGCCCAGCATTAAGAAGGCAAGTCGTGCCTCCTGCGCAGCCCTGATGGGTCCTACAGACCAGCATATGGTGGGATTCGGGACTCAATGTTATGCGCAGCATTGCATTTGACCCGATGTAGACAGATTCCTGCTCAGCATAAAGGGTATAGGACATATTGGATTGGCTTAAAAGGTGCGTCTTGCCTAGTATCCTCTCTGACAGCGACCATTAGCAAATACTCTTAGAGAAAGAGTTAAAGAAACAGACATGTATAGAGTGATTGTTTCCCAAAGCATCTTGTTCTCATGAATTTGGTATGTTCTCAGATGTTTAGGAACTTCTTTGTTCAGCATGCCTAGCCTATGCATGGCAACTGACATGTTCAGCTCTGGACTCAGGTGCCTAAAAGTTAGGGAAACCAAGTCCTTGCTCAGTTATAATCCTAAAACTTTTCTAGTTTTCTTTCTTATCACCTTCATACATCTCTTCCTCTTCTGGCCTCCTTACCTTTACAGACTTTCACACTCCTAGCAACTAAAATTGCATCTAAATTACATTCAGCCAAAGGAATCACTATATTTCAGATTAAATACATTCTTTTATTTAATTATTCAGCAATTACCTGCAAATTTTCACCTGTAAGGCCATGTCTGTGTTGCCATACACAGATGGTTGTGTTTCAACATTTCCTGTAGTTCAATCCAGCTTAGGCTCTACTGTTACTCAATAGCTGCACCATGGGTGGTCCTCCAACCAGGACACCCATACAGCTTTTTTTTCAAACAAAGTGTAAAAATGCCCTGTGTTACATCTGAAAATTCTGCTAGCAGCTATACTTACCCCCCAAACCTCCATAAGCCTTAAGATAAATATATATATAGAAGTGCAAATATATAGTATAGAGAAGAATATGAAATATAAAAATCCTCCCACATTAGCAAGTCTAATTCTCTACCTTTCTAAAATGCTTTATTTTAAATCATGAAATTAGGAACATAATTATAATATAGTTTCCCACTTTCAGTATCGTCAAACAATTGAATGCTTGGGGTACTTAAATTTTGAGAATGTCCTTTTCTCGGGTTAATCTTCCATTGGGTGTAATACGGGTCTTAAGTGTACATTTTCTATTTTGGCTTTAGGATTAAAAGTTGTTCTTTTGAGCATGAATCACATGTAGTTTTATTACCAATTTGTGAAAGGGATGTTTGGGTCAACAAAAGCTGTCTCTCCACAGGGTATTGTAAAATGGATACCTGTCAATTTTTAAACTGCATCAGGAGGAAAGTAGTAACTTTCAGTTGTAAAGAAAAAAAATAAAGGAAATTTGGAATGTTCTTCCATCCTCTCATATAGCTGAAGATGTCATGACCACTTATTTGGTGCTCCAATCATATTCTTACATGAGACATGCTATGGCTGTGGTCAGTCCTAAAAATGGTTCTGCATGGATTCTGATTCTGAAGCCCAAGTGAGTCTTTCCCACTGATTTCAGTAAACTTCATTCCTAATTACTGCCAGCAGTAAAAAGGACGTATGCCATATACCGAGGAGTCTTACGTGTTCAGGCAGTTTTTATTCAATTTAAAAAACACTATTAAAATCTCTGTTGTGAAACCCAAGTAATACTTCTGTATTCTGTGTCCATGATGTAGCATAATTTCTATTATAAGTTGTATAAGGATATTATTGCAGTATTTAAAGCAGTTATTGAAAAATTCCTTTCTTTTATTGCTACATTATCAAACAAGAGTGGTAAGAAGCTCACATTTATGGTTGATTTTAGACCAAGGAACATAAATTCCAAAATTCCAACTTCTTTTTTATCAAATTAACTAAAATTTTACGATCATCTCACTACTTAAATAGTTAGGATACTTCTGAATGTTTTATAATACAGGTATAATTTTGGCTTCTTATTAGGGAGATACTTAAAGTATTTTAAAGACCTTTCATGCAGGGTAAAATCAAACACTGAGACAGAAGGAACATAGTTGCTAAAGAAAGGTGATGATCATAGCAATGCCTAAATTGCATTATTCTAAGCTGTGACGCAATCTTTAATAAGACCTGAAAGCAGCCTGAGAAGCGTTAAGCAGCAGAGAAAAAAATCATTTAGTGACTATGTAATCTCACGGTCTTTGACGTTATTAATTATGCCACTCCGTGGGGCCAAGCAAAAAAACCCCCACACCACAGTTCCCTAAACCTGACTACTTTCCTGATTTAGAGTTTGAAAGTATTGCATTGTAGAGCAGAATGCAGTAAGCATATGAATTGTGCTATTGCCTCTCCTCATGGAAAGAAATAGATACTAAACTATCAAAGAAATGTAGGTCACCAAGTGTTGTTACCAAGATGGTGAAGAATGTCCCTTCGTGACTGAAGAAAGGTTAAACATTAATTCCCCAGGTTTCCTTCCGCAGATCTAACACTGTTGTTATGTGCTGTGATTTTTCCTAATAAGAACAAGCGCACAGCCAAGTCTCTTTATTCCTGAAGTTACACTTCGTTAAGTTTTGTAAGTAACGTACAGGTGGGGATTGATGAAGCTGGGATGTTTCCATGGAAATGTGTGGAAAACTTTACTATGTAATGCAAAGCTTTTTATTTAAAAATCATTTAGGAATTCCTAGTAATTGGTTAAGAAAATTCATATTAAAGTCTTTCCTTTTCTTCAGTATTTTTTTCTCCAGTGTAATCAGATTTGCTTACTGGTACAAAACAATGCTCTCAATATTATTCCTTTTTTTTATTTCTTGCAGTGCTCAGGACTTGGCCCTTACCCTTTTCATTCTGTAAAGTAGTAGCTGATGTACAACACTTGTTCCCGTTGGTTGGATTTTGGAAGTTTTGGCTGATGTCATTTTTCTAGAAAGGCTGTAAAGGCTTTCTAAAGGCTGGCTTGAGCCTTTATTTTTATAAGAAAGAGAAATAAAAGAGGTTTTGTCTGCAGACTTGTGTGCTTGCAGTACTCCATGTGACTCCATGGCCTTACAAGTCTCACCAGCAATTCACCGGTAACTCATCAGTGATTAAAAGAAATTCTAGTTACGGAAATCATGGAAAGATTAATATACAACATACAAAAAATAGTAGAAGTAAATTATAGAGAATAACAAGTTCTGAAGTGCACCTACTATTTGTACATATCATCGCCCAGTATGTCAGTACTCAAATCATTTCAGAGATTTATACAGGAATCTTCAGAGCGATCGTATTAGACAACTGTAACTTTTATGGTTGCTATTCTTAAATACCAAGGATCAAAAAAGTCTTAAAAATAGGCAGTTTCATTCTCAT
This sequence comes from Chroicocephalus ridibundus, assembly GCF_963924245.1. Taxonomy (NCBI): domain Eukaryota; kingdom Metazoa; phylum Chordata; class Aves; order Charadriiformes; family Laridae; genus Chroicocephalus; species Chroicocephalus ridibundus. Next base: position 39,848,980 of record NC_086288.1, on the reverse strand, counting down.
GTTCCTTGTTGAGTTTTTTTGGTCAGTACAAATCCCGCCAAAAGTCTCTGCACCCCATGTGAGCAAACTGAGATGCAGTTAGTCAGGCAGATATGATGAAGCTGTGTGTACTGCTGGCACACTTCAATACCCTGTGGCATTGCTTAAGATGTAAAGGATAGAGCAGATTCAAATGCATCTCATTTCTTGTCACTTCCCATGGGAGCTAGGCAGAATGAGTTAGTCAGCTCTATTCACAACTACTGTGGCCATCCTGGCTTCCAGCGCGTATTATTTAAGCTCTGGCTGTATAGAAGGCTCCTGAGATGTAGAGTGGATTATTTCCACTCTGATTTTAAAATCTGTCCTGCAGGATGGCTCTGCTTCACACACTGCCTTTTTTTTAGTGTATGTTGAGGGGATATGACATTCCCCGTCTCTAGCTTTCTTGAGAAGAATAAGCCAATAGCTCATGCTGCCTCCCAGAAAATACTCCTAAGGAAAAGTTATAAGAAGTGCTTGAGGTGTTTTTTTAAGAGCAGCCCTGCTTCCAAGCTGCATTTGTTAAATGTTTCAGAAAGAGGAGTCATCAAACGGGACAAAGGCTCCAGAAACTTCTGCGATTTGCTGACACTGTGAGACATACCAGTCAGTGTGCTGCCTTCACCTTCACAGAAGGATGGTATTTACCTTATAGTATCTGGAGCTTTTTGAAATACTGAAATCGCCTGAATACCACGACTCACTCTTAATGAACGCAGACAGGATCCTTCCCCAGATTTCTGTAATGGTGGCAGAGTTATATGCCAGTGGGGAGGGAGAAGGCATCGGGGTGCCTGCATGAAAAAAGGCATCTTGAAAAATTAAAGTCATTTTAATTTAAGTAACTTTTAAAAATAGTGGTTTAGTTTAGGCAATCCTTCCTTTTTTCCCTCTATATGTATAACTGCTTTTCTCTCTGGAAAAAAAAAAAGAAAAAAAAAAGAAGTATATTTATAGATAAGGAGAAACAAATTTTATGGGGCAAGGAGTATTGCTTGCTAGTATCTTCCTTGCTGTTTTGCCGTTTGGATTATGCTGTATAAGTGCAGGAAAACAGTCAATTTATTCCACCGAAATTCAATTAGTGCATATGAAATCAAGTTCCCCTGAGGCGAAAATCTGCTAAGTAAATAGAAGAAGTCCCTTGCCTGCACCTGTATTTGGAGTAGCTTGTCACGCTATGGAGATATGAATGGCAAGACAGGCATTTTAATCTTCAGGCCTGAGATTTTAGTGCTAACAGACACTGCTGAGAGCAAGGCTTCCAGGAATTCTTGTGTTGTTTCTGGTCTCTGCAAGATAATTCTTCTCCAAGTAGCACAGCTAGTGGTTCACGGTGACTAGAGAACTCCCTCCAGCGGGAGATTTATTGCATGAACTCTGCTTGAAACCGTGCTCTTCTAATGACTGCCTGTCTTTGGCAGCAAATGCATCACAAGCTATTAATGTCTCGCTCCCTTTTACCTTTCTACAATAAATCTGTAATCTTTTATATTTCTTAAAACAAAACTCTGTACAGCACATTGCGCTTTGCTTCAAGGAGCTGTGGTTTGGCTCCTGAGAGGGGGGTACCGGTCAAATAGTTAAAGGGAATTAAAGTCAAGGCTTACCTGCCTCGCACAAGAAAGAATCGAAAGAAACCAGAAGACTGCTTCCCCACTGTTATTCCTTATATAGAAGAGCAACAGTGGCGCTGGGGCATAAAAATGATGTTCCATATAATTTGTGACAGCGGGTTTAGCCTCTTCTAAGAGGGCGGCTGGAAACACATGCTGCAGCCTCCTTCAGGATGACACATCCTCTACAGCTCCCCAAGCCCTTCGCGTTCTTGTCGGCTTTTGCTCTGCTCTGTGTCCTGTACCTCTGGTTGTCCCAGATACTAGCCTGTACACCTCTCATTTTGAGGAACAATATGTAATGCCGGCAAAAAAGGTTTCGTAATACACGCAACAAGTATTTTCTTGATCTTACATATAGGTTTTCTGTAGGATTTTGTAGTACTTCCAGAAGCTACTATTATGCATAGTGTAATGATAAATTACCTTAAATGATATGTAATGTAATGATGATATGTAATGTACAAATGATATGTAAATGTAATGATAAAATACTTTAATTTTCTGAGTTAAGTTTCATGTTCCTTAGAGTTATGATTTGGACATAGAAATCTCTTGACAGCAAAACGGGTGCAGAACAGTCTGCGACTATAGAAATTTCCTTGTGACACGTCTAATGAGGCACTCCTGCATTTTTCCTTACTGTCCATCTTTAATGCAAAGATGTAATTCGGTCTTGTACTTGTTCATTGCCCTTCTTCAGGTATCTCAGTTGCCATGTTGTTGTGAATTTGTCTTACTAGGGCCGCAATTAATGCTGTCAGGCTTCCTTTTTTTTTTTTCCTGAACAGGGTAACCCTGGTTATTCCAAATGATCTGCCTAACTTTTTTAGTTAGAAGCAGACTTTTGAAGGAAAATGTTATGTTTACATTTGCACGAATTAGTGCATTTTCGCAAATGTAGGACAATCTTCCAGAAAAAGCCGTCATCTTTCTGAGGGAGGAAAAGTCTGTCTTTGAATAGAAGGTAAGCATACCTCCCCTCACTTCCCAACTGTATTATTCTGTATTTCTAGTTTGCTACACTTCACCATGTGCACTCCCCTCTCCCAGTCCCTCGCCTCTATTGAAATGGCAGATCTGAGCATTGGCTTTTGGGCTGGCACAGGAACTGCTCCTTCATGCTCTACTCACAATGCTGTGACAAAATACGGAATGTGAGGTAAGAGGTTTTTAGAAAAAATTCCCTTAAAAATTGCTTTAGAAACTTAAGAAATACAGTATATTTCTATTTCTCATTTTCCTTAATCTAAATAAATGAGATTTTTATGAGAAAGGCAAATAACACGCAAGCTTCCCCGTCACAAGAGAAAAGAAACCAAGCACACGCGTCTTCCCACAAAAGTACAGCTATCTCTACCTAAGTATCTGAACTGAAATAATTGAAGCATAAATAAGAATCTTCCTGTAGTCTTCCTTCTGTGTTCAGATAACCTGTAATATGGAAATCAAAGGAGACCCCTTTCTGCTGTTAGTAGAAGACACTGCCCCAGTGCCTGACCCACTGTATGAGAGGATGAGCATGCTAAAAGTCCCATGAAGAACATCTCCTCACCCAAGCACCTCTTTCAGTTAGCTTTGAATCGAGACACGTTTCTAACATGACTCTCATCAGCGTTAGCACAAAGGGGGATATATTGCTTTCATTCTCCTGTTGACGCTGTCTCTGAGGCAGCAGGCTTTATCTTAGGTGCTCTGCTTGCCAGGTGTTCCTCCAAATGCAGAGTTTAAAAACCGTTGTAGGAGAAACACATAAACAGGGCGACAAGGCTCTGTTATTGCAGGACATTGCCTGAATTCAGGGGTTATTTCACTAGCATAGTAAGTGTGATTTGTTCTCACAGCAATTCTGTCCAAGGTCGCTGCATACAAGACACTGAATACAGTCCTAACCTGGAACATGAGAACTAGCCCTGCTGCGTACACCAAGGTCTTCCAGACACTTGGCACCTACGAGCTCTTACATCAGGATTCTCCTCTCACATATGCTCAGCAAACGGAAAGCATGGCTGTAGTGATAAAAACAGGACAAGTGGAAAGTTCTCATGTAGTTTTGACACTAAGGAGATTCTGTCAGAGCTACTCACACTACATCGCTCTAATACATTGCTGTGAAAGCTGAGAGCAAGGAAGGAGACCTAACCTTGTCTTTGCACCCTTGCAGGCATAAGTTTAAAATCAGTATTTCCCCTTTTTAGGGGGGAAATGTCCCCTTTTTAGGACACGTCTCAGTTATAGACAGGTGAAGCTGAGTCTCATTTTCATGTTCGTGCCTGTGCCAAATTGCCCTGCAGATGGTTGGTTGCTGCCATGGGGACTGCACACCTTGTGGCACGTACTTCCCCCGTCCTCGGCTGGAGCGTGAGGAGTTGCTGTTCTTGCCGCATCGGTACAATGGACGTCTCTCACTGAGCTGGTGTCCACGCTGTGTGAATGAGGTCAGTTCTCATGGCAACCACACTTTATCCGCAGAAACGTGCATTGTTTTCTAACACTTTCCCCTTCTGTGTAGAAATGATGTAAAATCCAAGGGGGCAGAAGAGTAAGAAAGAAACCTAATTGGCATGCAAGCGGCAAACGCTGTGACACGTATTTACCTTTCACGCTGATCACTATTGTTTCACAAATTTTTAAGCAGCCCAAAGTTTTATGAGATGAGGCGTATGTTAAGAATACTCCATTGGGGTTGCTCAGCAGCTTGCCCATACAATAGGTTTTTTTATTTAGACAGAAATCAAGTTGACACAGGATTAGGTGTGGCAAAACCCAACAGCTATATTGCTGCGTGCCTCGGGATTATTCCGGTCACTTCCTGCCTCCCTCCTTCCCTTCCCTCCTTCTCCATTTTGAGGAAGCTTGTAGGGGCGAGGGTGATCCCACGGGAGGTTGGGAAGGAGAGGAAGTGCTCTGTTGGTGGGGATGGACAGAGCTCCCTGCTCCTGCCCCTGCCAGCAGGGGATTAGGTGGCACAACGGTGACTGTGACAGCGCTACGGCTGTAACATGGGAATTCTCCGCTGATGGTGTAAGGTTATGTTAAATCTCCTTTGTAGAACTAGCAGCGGGTCGAGTTGTTTTTTTTTTTTCCCCAGATTTCAAAACCTTTTCAATGGGAGAAAGACGCCCCCCGTGCTTTCAATGGCATTTTCACTCCTTTAAAAGGGAGCAAAGACTTGGCCTCAGCCAAATAAAAACATTTACCTTGATTACACGAACTTCCTCAGTTTTGCCAGCCTAAGCATCCTACAACTCCTCAGACCATGAAGTAGGACTGCTGCCAGGAAAAAAGCGCTGGGAGGCTACAGACAGCGCTGCTCTCAGCGGCGTGGCATGGCTCCCTCCGAGAGGGCAGAGCCGGCTGTAAAAGCTCTTGCTCTTGTACCTTAACGCAATTTCTAGCCTCGTGACCTTTATTGATGCCTTAGCGGATTGCTCTTCACCCTTCGTATGGTATTCGTAAAGTTAGTGTCAGGTACTCTGAGTCTACCAGCAAGATTGATCACAAACCCTATAATTAAAATATTAGTTAGTAAAAACTGTAAAGTACTATATCTATTTTAGATTATTACCTTCTTTGTTGTCTTGGGGGTCACTGTAGATAGAAGCCAGGGTAAACAAGGAGAAAATGACAAAAGCCAGCAAGATGAAAGCTACTTCAAGGTTTGTAAAGGGCAGCTCCATGAACTGTTACTGCTTCGCCTAGGAAAAAGAGTAAAGATTTACTCGGCTGGCTGTGGAAAGGGACTGCTCTCAATAGAGTAGTTACGTCTTTCGTCAGAAGGATACTAGATCCTGGTCAAACTGGTTGAGTAACTTTAGCAGGTAAGGAAACAGTACTGCTGGCTCATACAAGAATTCAAGCCCTTTTTACTGAGGCGGATGTAGTATGTACGTTCCTCTAGGGGATATTTACAGCAGTTATTAAAGTAAAGTTGCACTTCACTGAGTGTCTATATCTATCTGTATCCTGTATTTATTTTACATATATTTACATGTGATGCATTTAATAACAGGAACATATTTGGACTCTGAAAGAGTAGTAAATAAATCCTTATTAAAACAAAAAGTATCTGTAAAGATCTGTAGGAAAGCATAGATTTTCTTAACAGTAAGGATCCTAGTATGTAAAACGTCTACCTTCTGTGTAATGGAAAGTTTAACATATATGAGGGAAAGTCCCAACATTACAACCAAATTACAAATCAAATCCCAATCAATAGTTAGTCCAGGGATTCTGAATGGAAATTTAAAGTGTTCAGTTGCTCACAGGATTTAGCTCTAAAAGGCAGTCTCCCTGAAATCTCAAAACCCAGGAGTCCAATACATTTGTACAGAGAAGTTGAGAGAAATCAAAAGCATGTAAAAAAAATGAAAACAGCTTGCAGGAAATAAAGGGAAGCCGGCACTTACTGATTGCCAGGAATTTGTGTGTACATTCCATTGGGATTTCTTCAAAATCATCACAGTTCTAGAAAACGATTCAGTATCGTGGACCGAATTAATCACTTACAGCTAGAAGGATCTAATATAGTGTGGTTCCCTGACGCTTTTCAGTTGCTGCCTCGCGGGTGGCAGGTACAGTCCACATCAGACTAGAGAGTGGGGAAAGTGGAAGGAGAAGGCGCAGCTCAATGAGTTTTTTTTTCTTGTACCTGCCTTCAGGATGCTGGCAATCTGCGAGCAAACCGAAGCAACAGAAGCTGTATCGATGCCATTGGGGCAGTCGAGACCGAAGTTTGTATGTTGTAAATCATGTTGGATTTTAAGTCCTAGTAAAATATTAACATAACTGTAAACAAGACTAACTAGTATAAGAAAGAAACCCGGCTCAGTAAACGTAGCAGCACGAATTTTGAAATTCAGATCCATACTGATATAAGCAATAATTATTGGAATGATGCTGCTATGTTAGCAAGAACCAAACCTGTATAGATGCAACTTACATGAAAAATGGTCCTTCTGAAAGATCTTTCTGATCACTTTGTCAGGATTTTTTTTATTTGCTGTAAAGTCTTGGTCTGAAAAATACAAATACCGTTTATACAAACTAAGGCATCGGTCACCCCTGATTGTATTAGCTACATGTTAATTAAAGGGGATTACTAAACTGTAATTTTTAAATATTCTGATTATTCTGTTATTTAAAAATATCAAATATTTTGACATTGCTATTTTTGAGTTCTGGTCTTTTGTACGGTGATATAAGCAGGAATATTTCCACAAGGCAAAGGAATGATGCTTGTAAAACCCAGTATCAATAACACCAGGATAAAATAGGAGCATGTAAATGATATTTTTACCTACATATCATTGAGTAGTTTAATATCAATCATAAAACCCGAGACATTAGGCACAACAAAAAAAAATTAATCTGAACAGCCGCCAGTAAAAGAACTGATGGTTGATAATGCTTTTTAAAGCTGCTAAATCCCATTGAAAGTACTTGGAATATAAGCTCTGTAGCTGTCCAGGACATCACATTTTTTTCTCTTTGCTGTTGGCAGTATTCGTTAGCTAGCTGCCATACCTTTAAAAATAAATACAAGTATAGCCATCTACTGGTGCTCAAGTGTAACTATCACTAAAGAGAAAGAGAAGTCATAAATGGTAAAAGAAAAATTAAAAGTGTTAATTCTGGATTTATTCTTATATATATATAAATCCTTAAGTCTGAACTAACACAAAACTTATTAGCAAAAATATGCATCTGTCAGAATAAAATTGTAATTTGACTTAATATTAAAAACCACAGAACATTATAATAAAATATTAAATCACAATGTTCATGTATTTGTACATTGTCCAATGTACACTGAGAAAACAGCGCATCTTTCTTCTTGGAGACCAGTTCAATGGAGACGTGTTCAATGGAAGACCAGAATCCTCTGCCTATGTCCTACTGTTGTCATGAAGAGAGAAAGTATGCCATATTTGTTAAAAATAGAAGGCTTGTGCCTTGTATTGAGGTCTTATTAATACTTTGAGAAGGCTTTACAATCAGACACAAATTCTGTTTAGATATCTACAATGACACTAAAGAACATAGGGGGTTAACCCCTCAAATGTGGCAACTAAAATGTGACATTATTTGATATAAATCTCTAAGTTTGTAAGCCATATTTAAAGTTCAAGTTCCTTTTTGTTTTTCTAGGGAGAAGTGTTAAACAGAAAGATTAAGAATGAACTCAAAACCAAACACCTGATTCAGCATCATCATATGACAGGGAGTCTTCAGAGCAAAACAGGAGGTGCTAGTGGGTAGGATAGACCTAAATCTTTCAGTTGAAAAACATTGGGAAGGGAAGGTGTTTGTAAGTAACCACAGGGTCTAATATGCTGTCACTGTCTACCTGGGAAACTATGACAGCTTTCTCTTCTCACCCCCGTAAGATGCATCTTCTGCATTTGTCACAGTATAAAGGTTACACAAAACCCTCCATCTTCCTTAGAGGCTGACAAGTCTACCATATGTTTTCAGCTGAAGGATACCCTTGTTTTAGGAAAATGCCTTTAAAAAAAAATACCAGGAGGGCAAAAATAGCTGGAAAGCAAAACATGCTTTTTGAACATGAATAACCTTTCAATATATGGGTTATTCACTGAATTTCTAATATCATTCTCCATCAATGAAGGCAGATTGTTGTGCGCTGGGTAGAAATGAGGAAAAGAAGAATGTGCAGATGTGGGAAGGAGGTGCTCGTGGTGAAAAAATAGAGACAAAAGTTGATAGCCTTGTAGAGAAATTGGACTAGCCTTCATCATTACTATGTGTTTACAGGGACCTTGTCAAAAATTACCCCGCTTAAGATACAGCTGCTGACATTTTACTGGAGAGCAACGAAACCTCAGATCTTTGTAATGAATTCTGCTAGTTTTGGAATCAGATTAACTTGGAAAAAGATAGGGAAGTCAAGACGATTTTTGAAAGGTTGTTAAAAGGTTTGTATTGAAGTGTATATATATCTATGTATATGTGTGTGTATATATGTCTTTATAACACACTAAAACTAGACGACACTTACAGAATGTTCAATTGCAGCCAAAACCAGATAATAATAGTGTATCTCGTGATTTACCAGTTTACCAGGTGGGGGAAATGGAGTCAGCACCAACCAGAGCTGGCATTTGATGGCTGTGCAATGTTCCTTTCCCCAGCTTTTTCAAATAAATGTGTATGAAAAGTAGTTCAATGACCAGATTCCTCAGACTTTTACTTTCTAGGTTAAATTCTGGCCCCACTGGAATCTTTAGAAAGCTGATTCATTACACTGGTGTGGCCTGGATTTCACGAACACTGTAACAAGTTCCTCCACAAATACGTTTGTTGACTTGTGTGGGATGACTGAGAAAATAAGGAACTAACCGTCAGGACTACACGTATATATCATGGCCTTAGAAAAGATGAAAGAAAAATCTGAGACTGAAAAGAAAAGAAAAATCCAGCATTTCTCCAAGCAGGACTTATAAGAGGTTAGTCAAAGACAGAATGGAGATTAGAATAAGAACTCAGTGGGAGCTGGACAGAATTAAATCCATAATTTGAAGTCTTACTTTTTCTTTTTTTCTTTTTCTTTCTTTTTTAAATCTATGCACGTTTTTTTTCTACTCTAGGTTGCTTCTTGTCAATAAAAATATTATTCATTTTCTTTAGGAATGATCAAGTAAGATTGTAGGAAAAAGTTGAATATGGGACAGGTAGAAAATATAAAGCAAACATATATTCTGCATACCTAGCTGCCTGTTCCCGTCACCGGAAAGAATGCTGCCAAGGAAGCGGAACTATCCTTCATGACAGTGCTTGTAGTTAATGTAAGTTCTTACTGGTTTTGCAGAGGCACTTCCTTATCCATTGCTGCTGCTGTCATTGGTGGTGTCGATCACTTCTGAAACCAAACAGTGGACCTGACCCCGTAGAGAGTATACTCAACCCAATGAAGTGTCAGAAAATGAGGAAAGGCAGTATCCAAACTTTAAAAATGTTCTGCTTTAATTAAAATCCAGCTTTGTAACTGACAGAAATTATTTGATCTCATAAAAATGGTTGACTAAACCAAATAAAGTGCAAGGGTCAAAAAGTGACGTATGAAAGTGTAATGTCTACAGCTTCCATCCAGTGATTGTTCCTATTGCTGATAACATGAGGTACCTACTTTACACAGGCCAAGCAAAGCAAATATGAGCTTTGTAAGATATTAACTTCAGTTATTTGTCTTAATGCAGTGGAACATACATAATTGGTCTCTATATTTCTAGTTGTTCTGAATTTTTTACATGCGTCGCATAATAAAATTATGCTACACTGCCATTTCTTGAGAAAGACTTATGTGAATGTGGCCTTCTTTGCTTTAAAGTAACAAATACTGTGTTATGAGAGTAATATTATTCATAAACCTACTGTATTTTGTTTGCTATAAACAAGTCCTTAAGTTTTTATCATTAAAAAAACAGTAATAAAAGTCAGGCCACGTATTAAAAAAAGAGTTCACACACTGAAGGGAATGGATCTGAGGCAGATTCTGCTAAAACATTTTTTGGAGCACCACCATTAAAGGCATTAAATGATTTGTTAGTTGTTACTGTTTTTCCACCCTTTGTTGCTTTTAAGCTGTCATGCAATTCTGTTTCTTGGCAGGTCTTTCAATTTGCTAAATATTGAAAAGCTGACTCCGTGCTATGACTTCATCTGTTGCAAATTAGCATCATTTGCTAACTTGAAAATGGTGAAGATCTGATGAGCAGCTTCTTCAGTGAATTATAACCTGCCAAGTCATGTGCTGTGGTGGGCTGGGTATCCTAATAAAAGAGTTTATCTATTTAAATCTGCTTGGCTGTTCAGGCATCATGGCTATATCTACAACTAAATCAGATACAGAGGAAAAGGTAAGAGAGGGGTTGTGGAAGGAACAGCCAGAGTAGGAAAAAAAAGAAATTGCCAGAGGAATAAATAAGTGTCAGCGTGTACAGTGTGTGTATATCGAAGAGGATAAGGACAGCCTTTGGACTTAGATATCTGTAACTCCCTAGTTATCTCAGTATATCCTAAGTTCATAGTGGGTATGTTCTAGTCTCTTGTTTGCTGAATCTGCTCATTTTATTTCCTTAATTTGTATTCTAAGCTAAGCGAAGTATAACTTAAACCAGATATATTAGCTGTGAAAAATGCAATAAGGTATAACTTTTTTATGGTATACTGAAAAATAACTAGTTCAATATAAGCTAAGGCATCTGCTCCCTTCATAGAGTTTGGCTTTATTAACAATTGTATAAAAAATGGGATGCTATGGAGATTAATTCAAGCTTTCTCTCTAGGCTTTGCTGAGGAATTTTCTTGAAGAATGCTCAGTTTACAGCATGCGTCCTTCTTCATTATCTCAGTAAAGAAATGAGCCAACAACGTTAGTGACTCAGCAAGGCCCATAAAACAGCTTTTGCTAAATAAAATAAAATAAAGAAGGTGGTTGTATATCTATAATGTTGTTACAAAAAAAGTTGTTGAAGTTTCTCTGAGAATCACTGTTCCTCACTTACTTTTGCAGCTAAACTGTATTCAGTTCAGGGGCATTTTCTGTTCATAGAAATTGTCAGTGACAGGTAGTTTTTCTAGCTACTCTTGTTCAGGGTTTCCTGTTCTTGTTGGGGTTTTTTTTTGTGCTCCAGAGAGAACTGTTATATCCAATGTCTTTCTTATTAAATGTACCTCTGTTTCTTTACCTTTGCTGTCCATATATTGTTCCATGTTTTTACCTGCCTAAACAACTGACGTGGATTAAAAGGCAGAAGATCCTGCCGTATTTTTTTTGTGAGATATTGATGACTTTATAACTCAGCACTGGAGTGAGATTTTGTTTGTAAAACTGAAGCTAACACTGTTGACCTACAGAAACAATTCTAAATGTGAATGATTTTTTTTAATTTTTTTTTCAATGTCAGCTTGAGATCTATTCTTTCTAGTAAACTGTGTGTAAATTGTGTGATCTAGGATATGCCAACCCCTGAAAAACAGTAATTTTACAACCGTGACATTTAGCACTGTTGAAATATCCTCTCTCTAGGGTAAACTTTGGTTTGGGTGTATGTATCACCCTTATCACACTACATGACCATGTGCTTTCCATTAAGCACCATGACTAATAGCTGTCGCGCATCCTCGGCCCCTTCCTTGCTCAGAGGTGAATTGTGTGTGGAGCAGAATTTGGGCAGGGCTTCCATTTGTTTTCTCTGCAGACACATTGTTACGCATTTCTCTTCAGAAAATTGGTTCTAGGTTGCTCCTTGAGCAGAAGTTGATGAGCTTTATGGTAGTATGTAGGATCTCCTGGGCTATGTTAAGTAGACAGACTAAATGAAACTTCGTAATTGTAAAAAGAAATCTTTCTGCATTTCTTCCAAGACCCGAAGGCTTAATATTTTTTAAATTTTTTTTTAAATATATACATAACTGTGGTCACATCAGAAAACATACAGGTCCTATCTGTGAGATATTTGAAGACATAAAGGGGAACTACATCATCTTCCATTCCAAGTCGGTGCTAATTATCCTTTAATATGAAAAAGATTGAGTATAAAATCAGGACCTGACTTTGCAGTGTAGTAACACTTCTAGCTTAGATCATATCAATAAGAGATGGTGTTCATCACTTCATAGGAACCATAACTCACTTCCCAGTACTCTTCAGCAATATTTCTGTATAATACTAAAAACTTAAAAGAAAAGGCACAAAGTAAGCAAATATAAAAGTATTGGCCTAGTAATTAATTAGGAAACAAATAATTATAACCAATTTATTTCAACCTAACTCATCTGGAGATGCAGTTGTATGGTTTGTGTTATCAACCGTGGTCTTTGCATTGCCAAACAGGATGACTGCTTACCTAGTAGCATGAATAGGAAGGCTATATATATTTTTTCTTTCGCCACACTTTTTATTTGTGGGACACATCTTGCCTGGACAGAGATTTCCTCTTTAATGCCACAGCTAGAATGCAATTTCCACTTGGGTTCCTTTTTTCCCCTTCTGTTTTCTCACAGTTGTCTAGGATGTGATTTTTCTCACAAAAACTTTGAAACTGAGAACATTTCACAGCAAGGAAAACTCTGAAGGTATTTAACCACTTGGAATGCACATTTACAGATACCTTTTCAAACTCACAGGCATATCCATATCCAATGCAAATGATTTGTTCCTAGTACATAAAAACAATATTGGAGTTAATAATAGATTTATGTCGGCTTTCATGCTTATTGTATCACTAAAATGATCAGGTGGAAAAAGAGCTGGTAGACAAAAGCCAAAAAGGTGGATTTGGGCTAGTGGTAAATGACTTCTAGTAGCTACTTTTTTTAGGGTTCAGTTTGACTGATCTTCTTATCTCAGTGATGTGGCAAAGACATAAAGTAGCTGGAATTGACCAGTAGTGAGTTGTCCTATGTTGACATAAGACAGTGGAGATAACATATCTGCTTCCTGCAGCCACAGCTCACAACCCCAGCACCATTCCTTTGGTAGATCCACAGTCCAGTAACGCCTGTATATGAGGTCTGGCCAGCACGGGGTCTGCCAACCCTTAACCCTCAATTTCTCCATTACAGCTAATTGGATATGGGGCTAAAGCGCCAGGTTGGTCTTTCAAATGTCCTTGTACACTTCCACTGACGATATATGAAAGGACTAAAATGTAGTTTTCAATTCAGTTAAGTGTAAGTCAAGAGTGAACAACACTCTATTTGTGTGACTTAAATTATTTTAATGTATCTAATGACAATTTCTGAGAATAAATTGGACTTGGGTAACGAATAATGGGATATGCTTGCTGATTTGATCTTACAGTGCCACGTATACTTCTTCAGTTGAATCCCTCTTTTTATAAAATATTGTTATAGCTGTCAACACTGTGATGTCTGTGATATCTTATTTACATCTAAATCCAGTTCTGTGAAATCTTAAAGGAAATATTTTTGAAACTCATTTCATACCTTTTACCATCTGGTCTCTGTACATGTCACTCTTTTGACTATTTTAATGGTGGTATTTTGCTAGTAAATGAATATGAAGGGGACATTATGATTTATCTGCTTCTCTAGGTGCTTAACAATACATTACAAAATAAATATACAAATATATGATTTCATATGCAGGATTATCTACTCTCCTTCATTTACTGCCATTATCCTAGGAGCAGTAGGTAAAATAATAGTTGACACAAACATACACTTTATAATTTTCTCAGAATGACAAAGGAATCTGTAATTACTGGTGTTACTCAGCCTTGTGGTTTTTATATATGTTTTGGTATCTCAAAAGGAAGTAATTCTGCCATTTACCCCAACAGAATATTTAAAAAGTTCCCTCCCACATACTCAAAAATTGGTCTATGGTGTTTTAATACAAATATATTGTATGTGTCCTTAAGCAGTTTGGGACAGCCTATCATTTTGGGCTTCCTTGCTCTCCTCTAAGCCTACCAAGATTAATGTGCACATTGAAATCAGTGAAGTCAAAATAGAAAGAGCACTCAATTATTTTGGTATTCTACTGTTTCCCTTTCTGGCCTCCTTTATATTGCATGGGCCCTGTTGTGACCAAAATTCATGTTGCAGACCTTCCTGGACTGAAACTTTGCAAACATAAAAAATCTGACTGAGATAGCTGGGGCTCCAAATTGGCTCCAGATTTTACTCTGCTGCTGAACCTTAGATGGCAAATTAATTTGTAGGTGGTTGCTTGCTTTTGTATCCCACTGAAGAGATCCTGCCTACCTTATGCAAAAATACATGGCTGATGATGTTTTGATATAAAAATTACTACAGCCAAGTACACTTCCAAGGTATTTTTTAGAAAAATCTGTACCCATTTGTTGCAGTTTATAGATAACCCTGTATGCAGTCAGAATTTTTGAGTTCTTACTATAGAAAATGGAACCGAATAAGCTAAAACAAGAAATGGTAGTAAGATACATAAAAACCTGTAGGTTGGAAGAACAAACACCTTCAAATTCCTGTAGCTGATTTGTAACTGGTGAAAACTGCTCTTTTTTTCCTTGAAGACAGAATTATCCCCGTGTTAACCATTTGGGGGAGGCAAGTGGATAATGACCCAGTTTAAGACCATCTAGATTTCATGCAGCCAGCTATGGGGTTTAAATGACATTTTAGGAATATACTATGGTATGCAAAGCTCATTGAGAATGGCTACTTAATTCAAGTTACTCTGAGCTATCTGTATGCATCTTTTCAGTTTGGTATTTACACCGACGGTTTATGGTTTATATCATATGCGGTACATACAATTGCAAATGACCAAACCAAAGTTGAAAGGGGTCATAAAACTCTGTATTCTCACAGTATTGACATGCTATAATCGGCCGAAAGGGTAGTGTGTATTCAAGTAACCTTTTGCCCGCAGTATGTAATTTTCATTTTCAAGTAGTTTACATTTCAGGCAGTGGATAAAATTTGGCTTTGCAGCTGTCTACTAGAGATTTGGTTTTGTTCCTTGGGTTTGACCTCAGAAAGGAGAAACTAAGGAATACTAGAAAAAATGTTTATTCAGCAGTCTTAAGTTTCCTAATGCCCACCGACCTAGCTGAATTTCTCTGATCTTTACTTAGGGAATTAAATTAACTTAAACAAATATGGTGTTTTTTTTCTATTAGCCTGAAATCAGAGAGTGGCATTTTAATTATTATTAAAAGGGAAAGAGACAACTTGGTTTCAATCAAAGGACATATTTATTGAAAATTTCGTATAAGTAATTCTGATAAATGTGTTAAAGGAGAACTGAATTGAAATATTGAAGAGCTCTATTCATACATTTTGGATACATTTTGAATACAACATTTTGGAAAAATTCCAAAGATGTTGTCATTTATAAACCTTCATAAATTCAATTTCATATATTTATTAGAACAGTCATGTTATTGAGAGCAGGCTATTTTACTTTATAACCTCCTGACTTTTTAATTATTGCAAAGATTTAGGATCGTTCTCATAACTCTAGTAAAAATCCATGTTTACGTGAACAGTCATATGCCACTGCATGTATTTTTCTTCCTAACTTCTACGTCCTTGGTTTTTTTTAATAGTTAGGACAAGTGTACACGTCCTCAACTTCTGGGGCACCATTCTCTTGACATTCCCTAACCCCTTAGCGAAGCATTTGTACTCCTAAACTCACCGTCTGGTCTAATACCTCAGAATGAATCTGGATTCAGTACATTATCACAGGAGGGAGGCCTTATCAACAGCTTATTTATGCCTCTTATTCTGTCAGTGTACAAAAATATATTTTATGTAACTTCTTGATTCCATTTGGGAATGGAGGCGGACAAAAAAAAAATACAGACGCAGAACAGCCATGGGAACTCCATGTTGTTCCGTCAACGTTCCATAAGGAGTTATGGACACCGTGTGTTTTGTCACAAGTTTTGAGAAATACAAGCCCCAGAAAATCCTAAAATTATATCTGCAAATTATTTCCATAATGCTTCAACATTTGATAATTTCTTTTAATCCTAGAAAGTACGTCATTTATGCATTCAGACTTGAGCACCAGCCTGAGAGCTGGGGTGTGATCTGTCATGGTGACACTTATGGCTTACAAAAGATGGCTGGTCCGCAAGGGTCCATGTTACTTTTGGCATTCAATTATTTGTAGGAATGACGCATCAAAGAGAGAAGATAAGGGTGATGTTTTACATATTAAACCTGTTCTGAATTGAAAGAATATTCAATAAACAGTCTTTGGAATCAGTTTTTGTAGAATATGTACAAGGGTGTAATAAAACTCTGACATTGGAGCTGTTCATAGGTTACTAAATCAAATGAGGCTTAAGTCAGTGAGAAGCGCACATAGACAATTAACCCATTATGGGATGATACTTCTGAGGTTCAAAGCTTGTTATCCTGATCTTTCTTTGATCAGCAACTGTGTTATATAAATGAATTTTTAAAAGGGATCCTCTACTGAGAAGTAGAATTTGTATCTGGAGTAGTATCTCAAAATCATAAGAGTCAAATCACGCCCCCCCACTGTCACCCTCCAATGTTTCTCAGTCTTGCTAATAAAACCAGGAGCGAAATACAATCTCTCTTAACTGCCTTATTTATTCCCTATAAATTTAAGTATTTTGAAGTCCAAAGTATTATCCTTTCAGGTGCTCATTTTTGCTTTTCTGGAAAAAATTGTGCTTGACTTCCACTGAATTAATTTGTGAAACTCATGTAACGTGAAACATTTTGGAAGAGAGAATTATACTATGTATTCTTATTGGTATCCATATCCTTAGAACTAGATGGCTGAGAAAGGTGTGACCTTAAATTTTCTCATATCTGCTGTGGAATAAATACTAAATTGGCTAAAAAATACAAAAGTACAGCATTGTTCACACATTAAGGAAAAGTATAAAATCAAGAGGCTTCTGAGGTAGAAAATAGCCGCAGCTGGCATGAAGGACACAATATCTGTGGTTCCCTGATAAGCTACATGAGGTACGGGACGGGATGCAATTATTCCGTGGCTTTACCTTATGATGTATAGCGGATACAGGAATGGGATGATACCATGAAACAGATAAGCTGCCAATTAGCTGCCCGCTAGATGCTCAGAGCCAACATTTTGTCAAATTTTGATGAAATGCTGTCCTTTGTGCGAACTTTGCTCATTATAATGTCATTATAATACCAAAACACACCTCCATCCCGAAGGCTACCCGCCTCCAAGGTGCGACCATTCCTTCTTGAGTCTGCGCCCTGATTTTCTCGTAAACTATACCTTTAATTGTGAAGCGAGAGAAATTTACACCAATCATGATAAAAGTATGTATGACTAAAGTCACTCAAACTCCACCTTGAAGATAACAAATAGTATAAAAATAGCCCAAGAGAGGGGGGATACCCAGGGAAGACACCATCATAAAGAATTACATCACTGACTTCTGGGAGCGGTCGACGGGCTGAGCCTCTCTTCCCCCCCATAGGGACGCCTTTGGGTAAGACTTAGATTATACCGAGTGCTTTCTCGGGAAACTTAGAAATTTCTCTAGAGACTCTCTTTTCCTACATTTAAAGCCAGGCTGTATCGTTTATAACTTTGTCGCGCGTTTTGTATATGTAACAATACTTTCATTTGCACGTGCTTTGCAGACAGTGTATTTATCACCGGCAATCCTAAGAACCTATATATCTGTTGTTTAAATAAACTGCACTTTTTTAAGTAGCTAGTCGTTTTGGTTTCTCACTGAACGCGACCAAAGACTCGAGAGTGGCCGTGCTAGTTCAGGAGCACGACTAGACTGAAGGTGCAGTCCACTATTAGTGTATCCAAATCGTAATAGTTTAATACATATTAAACGCGATTGGACTGATAGTGCTGAATTGGGCATCACTCAGAATTTAAACCTAGCCGCACCTGGCCTCCCACCTCGGTGAGGAGTGTTAGAACGCAAGGGGGTTTATCTTCTGCTAAAACCGCTTTGCCCCTTTTCACGCAACATCTGCATATGTGAAGAATGGTATACGTATTGTATGTGTATAAGTGATAAATAAGCTATTGAAACTATCTATCTGACAGAAAACATTACAAATATTTTTAGATAGCAAGACATATGAGGCATTATCATTCTGATTTTTTTTCAGCGATTTTAATTTTTATTCTTGTGAAAATTCAGTAATGTCAGCTGCAAATTGTCAATGGGAATCTAATCTGTGTCGATTTAAGGCATTAATACATTCTGAATGATGTTTTTTAAAAAAGAGGGGAGAAATAGAGTTGTAAAGTGCTTCAAGAGTGTTCTGCAACATCAGATTTTTCTCCAGTTAAGTCAAGCTAGGAAAATTACTGTTGCTATCTGAAACAATAAGAAAGGGTGACAGCCACAAAGAAAATATTTTAGAGAAAAAAAATTAGAAAGAGAGTGTTACTGGCATTATCTAGCAAAGGTAACTTTTTTCACACCTCAGTGAATTTTTTTAAAGACTTCTTCCCCTGCTTTTTCTTTTTGATCTGCTGTGAACGCATTGAAGTGGATATATAATGCATATTCAACATAAAGACAGAGTTAGGTTTTCTGACACTTAGAAGAGGGAGAAAAACAGGACCGCATGAAAGACCGTGGTGGAGAACTAACTCTTCTATTAACATTGCCTGAAGGAATCATTCAGTCTGGGCGTTTTGTCACTAAAGGAAAGAAAATGCTCAGATATTGCTGTATTGCTATAACAACTCCTTTATTTCTCTAGCATTTCAATTCATCATCCCATTTTCAAGTGATGCAGAAGACAGGATCAGGTTGTGAGATGTTTGAATACTTTACTATATATTTTTTTAAAAAATGGTATACAATCCAGACTAACAGTAATACCAAAACTTGTCTATGTTTTTTTCCAGTGAAAATTAACCACTTTGGGCTAGGAAAAATTAGAAAAATAACTTTGCACTGAGACACATACCTGCACCTATGTCCAGGGACAGTCACACACGAATCAGAAGACAGAATTTTACACATCAGTGACTGTTGCCGCAAGCGACGGAGTTTTGGGTAAGGCTGTGCGTTCCCCTGTGCACTCTGTTTGCTCCAAGGCCAAATTCTACCATCATCATTGCCGCAAATCAGCATCTTATGTCACGAAAGTTTGAATCAAGTTATGCCATTATGTATTTCTCCATAGAATCAGATATCTGCAGAAATTCATTAGGCTCTGACGTTGTCTAACAGTTCCACTTAACCTCCTAATGCAGGAGTATTTGCTTTTAACAGAATTAGAGTATTTTCATTCTGTTTCTAGTCAGAACTAAATCATTCAATTTGGCACAAAAATTGTAAGGCATTTTGCTTTGTGTATCTTAGCCATTTAACCAATATTATAGAATATTTATATTTACTGTGAAAAATCCCCATCAGTTAGACTTAAAGATCTGTTCATATTTTGAGTGTAATACATTATTTTTACCTTTAAAAAATACATTTGTGTGAGGACCGGTTCAATCAGGGATTAGTAATGGCCTATAAAACTGTTCAGATCTAGCTCAAGTCACTGTGGAGGGCTGCTCTGGTTTGGTAGCTGAGGTTTACGCTTTAGCTGGGATCTGGCTCAGCTGGCCCTTTAGCAATAGGTGCTGTATGGTGTGATTTTTATATAATTCAAAATTATAATGCTAGGTTTACGTGAGAAGTCAAAAAGTGTGATGTGCCAAACAGCATGTGCTGGGAAATACAATAGTTCAGTTACCTTTTGTACATATGTGATGTAAAAATGTTGCTTTTTGGTTTTGAATATTTTAATGTACTACCAGGGTAAAAATTAACACAAAGAAAGAAAATACTCCAAAAAAATGGGGTTTTTTTTCTGTTTTCTTATGTCTTATTGAAGCTATCTGAGGAATTGTTTTGCTCACCTAGGCACACTTCAAAATCACCCTGGTGCTTCTGAGTGGACCAAAAGGCCAGTGCAAAAACCATCGGTAATGGAGCACAATGACACAGTCTGACACAGATGCATTGCAGCAGCTCCTGAGGAGACATTATGATGCATTTCACCTCCACATGAGGAAAATGCTAGGATGTTAATATGGGTATAACCTACAATATAAATTTAAATAAATCATGGAAAAGTTACCTCTGTATATACAAAAGAGAATGGAGTTTTAAAACATTAATAACACAGCAGCTTTATTTTTCTTTTCACACTTTCACACAATGTAAGCAAATTGAGAGCTTAAACTTTAGTGTTAAATATTCGTTCTGACTCAAGGAGATTCAGCGATACAATTTCTTTTACTATTTATGGGAGTTGATGTTGTTAACCCCTGTTCAGATGTCACGACGAATTTACTTTTGTATTTCTGAAATTACCTTTTTTAGTATAGAAGGGCTAAAGACTACAATTAGTTGAATTGAAAAGAAAAAGAATTACAAATGCCTTCACTTAGGGGTAAAAACCATTTGGAGAAAAAAAAAATATTTTTACATTCTCAAGTAGATGCTGAAACCAAGTGAATTTTAAATAACAGGCCATTTTAGCTAATTTTCTTGTGTACAATTTTATATTTTCTACTTCTTTTCCAGAAGATACTACCTTTTCCTAGCAGTTTTCATAAGGTAGGAGTATTTGGATGTAAAATCTGGTCCTTCAAGGTGATGGTTTGAGGGTCAATTGCAACATTAAAATCCTTTCACCTAATTTTTGTGAATTATCCTCAATGGCAAAATTTTTGTGAAGATCTAGAGCAGAGAGAGGTATGAAAAAGGCAGCTATGCTACTGTTAAATCTTTTTTTTTTTTTTTTTTTTTCCCCCAGGCATTGGGGTTTATAACTTATATAACTACTACACTGAAGGTTTGTGTGCCGTGGAACCCAAACACTTCCTAAGTGTCTAGGTTCAGTAGGGCATAGGCTGGCTTTTAGCTATATTTCATCTCTTCCTATCAAGAAGGACAGGGAATGA
Organism: Chroicocephalus ridibundus; assembly: GCF_963924245.1. Classification (NCBI taxonomy): domain Eukaryota; kingdom Metazoa; phylum Chordata; class Aves; order Charadriiformes; family Laridae; genus Chroicocephalus; species Chroicocephalus ridibundus. The sequence goes on along the minus strand of NC_086288.1, from coordinate 39,827,902 downwards.
CCTAACTCCACCCGAGTGCCATATCCATCAGACATGCTTTGTTAATAGCATGGACTGCACTGAACACAGTGACGAGTCCACCTTTCCTCAACACTGGGTCACTGGAAGAGGGAGCAGTCCTGTCACAGAGCAAAGTAGTGGCTGGAGTGCTCAACCAAGAAGTGGGTCTCGGCCATCCGAAGTAATTTTAGCTCAAAGTTCTGATTAGAAACAAGACTGGCATAGTGCTTTCCTCTCTTGTCACTGGAAGTTTATCATTAAAGAATTCAGAAAGAATAAATATGAGGGAAACTGACTCTGTATCCTCAAGATGAGCTCGTGATCTCTGAGGCTGGGCTGTGTCCCAGCCCATGTTGTGAAAGAAGTGACCTGTTTGCTTTGGCACTCTGAAGCTTGATCTGAACCGTGCAGTATATCCCTGCTCCATCAGTCTCCGAGGTCTAGAGTGGGGATCTTTGCTGGAGCATGCTATGGCGCTCCTCTGGCCACATCTTTCACCTTCTTCCCAGAGCATGGGGTTAGAATGTCATTGATCCTTAGGTTCTTCATTGTCAGAGTCAGGCACTGAGACCTGCTCTTTGGAGGTGTAAGGAGCTTAAGCTGTTTTAGATACGCATATCTGCCCTGAAGCTTCTTCTCTTGCTGTTGCAGTATTTCATTAGGTACTTATAATGGCCAATCTGAATAGAATCCCTAGCAAAAGGGGGGGAAAAAAGCGCCTTAAACTAAGGATTATAAATATATTTTCTTACTCCTGTTTAGCATTTTTTATGGCCTGACTGACCTTTCTTATTGAATAAAAGTCTTTTATATTGATTTAGCAGAGCAATCGATTAGAAGGGCTCACACAATCTATGCCATTGACTCAGCTCCACTAGAGAAACGCATACTTAAGCAGTGGAAATGAATAGGTTGATAACTTCTAATCTGCCGAAGATATCTGCTTATCAGGTGAGTTAACTCTTCACATCCACATAGCATGATAATTTTTAAAGGAACAGAGATCTATGTTGTATTCTTCAAAATTATCAATATTTTTCATGAAGGATACAAATTTGTCATTTGCTGCAATTTCTGGAATAATGAGACCATACTGTGTTATCACACATGCACAAAAAAGAAGGAAAGGTGGTAATGTTCCTAATGAAAGTATTTTATGTTTCTTTTTTATATCTGTGCCTCTGTGGAGGAGTTTTGCATGTGTGATGGATGACAGAAATATAATATAGATAATATAATATAGAAGGGCTGTGACCAAATGAAAGGAATGTCACAGAAGTAAAATACAAAGATTAATGGTAGCAGATGGATGGAAAGGGCTATCTAACTGTTGTTATTATAGTTAAACATAAAACATTTTTCTTTCAGGTTTCTGTTTTCTGAAGGCAGGAATAGTAACTCATTCCCTAGCCACCGTCACGCTGGATAAAAAGGTTTTTTTATCAACTTCAGATCCAGTCGATATATCTCTTGCAAACTTGCCTCTTGTTCGTGTTCTCAAACGACACCACTATGGTGCACAAAATTATTTTCCAAAAGAGTGACTTCTGGGAAGATCAAGTGGGAGATGCTTTTTGGAAGCTAGGATCAACTTGGCTATCTTTTTGTAAGTTAGTTTGAAGCTATACTGTGAAAAGCATCCTTTTGGAAAATTTAATTTTTGTTTTGATAAAGACTTAGTTAATTTTTTTAATAAGATGGCTTGATCAGGCTTAAAAAGTACTTGTCAGGCAAAGGCAGAAATTAGCTGGACTGTGGGGCAGATCTTCCATCTGATTTCATTTGGGAATTCCATTTTATGTATTTACCCTATGTGATGTAGTAAATTGGATTTGCCCCAAAAGCTGTAGGTTAGAACTCTTAAAAATACATATATGTGGTCGGGCCCTGTAAGCCACACTTTTCAGTTTATTTTTGGAAACCTGTCTCCAGTTTTGTGAACACATCAACTCCAATAAAAAAGCCTGAACAGTGTCTCCATATTCCTACGTAAATCAGAAAACTAAGCCTCTAAATTCTATCATTTGGTTGCCTACGGTAGCTACTAAAGTAATCTAGAGGTTGAATTTTTCACTTTTCTTAAAATTGTTCTTGGTTTTACTAATATGGGTTTTTCAGGTTATCTACCTATTTCCATTACACAAAGACATAAGACTTCTGTGACAACAATGAATTTAACTGAGGGAGTATAACTGCGTTAGGCACAGAAGACAGAAGATTTCAAGCTCTTAAACTGTTTGAACGTCCAGGTCTATTTGGGTTTATGGTCTGTACCACCGCAATACCATTCAAATGCCATATTACTGTAACTCCACTGATCTGAGTAATTACAATAGACGAAGGGGGGATTTTAGTAGTTGTGGCTGAAACTCTGAACTTTGTGAATGGAAAAACAAATTTAAAACTCTTCATGCCACCGTGTTGAGTTGTATTTTCACTGAAGATTCCAAATGTAGTGAAGAGGACAATTTTCATCACAGTTAAGAGAATGGCTGCCATTCCAGGCCAGTATGTGGTAAGCCCATACAAAAGTCATTTTAAGTTGCGTCTTGAAAAATGGAAGTAAAAATGGGTTTTACTGTATAATTTTTACTTTTGTTATATTATATTTCGAGATGCTTAGGAAAATTAGAGTCTTAAGAGGTGGTACCTAAGTTGCTATGCTAATTCCCAATGATAAATGCATGCTACACTATCAGTTCTTAGGTATCAGAATGTACGTGGCCAGGTGACTCTTATACCCCAGGGTAGATAAAACTTCAAGAGATGATCTTAAAAGTCTCGTCTGGCATTAAAATATGAATCTCTAAATTATATATTCCTTTGCTCTCAAAAAACCCCAGCAAAACCCAAAACAAAACAGCATGAACTTCTGACTGTACTTGTCAGTGGACCAGAGATACATTGTATAGTAAGGCTTAGTTATTTAAAGAAATGAATACAAAGGAGCAGAATATAATTTCTTTCATTTGATTCTCCAAAAATTGCGACTGGTAGCAATTCAGAACACTCACTTTTCCTTCTAGTGAGCATGCTGAAATGCTTCTGGTTTCTAAAGTGTTTTAAAAATAAATAATAGGAAAAAAGAATAAAGATTTATTGGGTAAAATATAAATAAAAATGATTGACCCTGCAAGCCGGTATCTCTCCTCAGTCTCATTCTACTGTCCAGCAGCTTTTCATTGGCTTCATGAGCTGCACAACCCTTACACAACTCTCTTTAGGTCCTACAAATAGCTTCTTTACTCTGATTCTGGCTAGTGAGTCTTCTCCATGTTGCAATTAAGCCTTTTTTTTCTCTCAGGAGTGTCCCAGGCTCAGCTCTTGTTGCAGTTGTCCATTCCTCTCTGCTCTGCATACCAGAAATGCCTCCAAGCTGTGTGTCATTTTTTTTGATTGTCTTGTTGAGTAACCCTGTTAATATGTTGGGAACAAAACAGAAATATATTGAATTACTGTATACCAAGATGTATTCTGGAGATACTGATGTCAGATTTGAATATTTAGAAAACTGTAACTTCCATTATTCCATATGCTGTGCTTACCTGGAAAGGAAAGTAAGCGGATTGGGTGGGTTATGTTCAAATGAATGACGAAAGTATTAAATCCCTTAACGGAGATGATCTCTTAGCCACTGTCTTAGGTGTGCAAGGAAGGGCTGAGAAATACAGCTCTTTAGGCAATTGAAAGGGAGTTGAACAACTCTTCCTTAACAGTCATTCATGGAGGAAAAAACGCTTTTCAGTAAGTTAACAAAGGGCTTCTGAGAGACAAATATAGAACTTAGCCCAAATTCCTTCCAACCGTTTCAAAAAAGGAAAACAAGAGATTCTGTGTAAGAGAGAAGCTTTCACCATTATATTCTCTTTCTACCTAACGTAAGGGAGAGAGGTTCCGTATGACCATCCTCCTAAGAGAAATTGCTTTGCTGTTTCCGTTAAAACACACCAAAAAAGAAAAAGCATGAAAAATCTTTCAGAAGGAAAAATACTTGGAAGTCTCTCTTCTACTGTTTATTTTTCTTGATTTACTTTTCCCATCAGTCTCTAAAGGGTAGAGATAATGATCCTAGCATGTAACAGGTCGACTTTGGGGATATTTCTACCTCTAATGAACATGGATGCTCATTGTTACCATGGAAGCAGATAAAACCACTGGTTGAGAATATCAGCAGTTACCAGTGCATCTACCAGCCCAACGAGAGATTATAATGAAACCAAACAGTAATGCTAGAAGATGCTGCAATAAATGGCATCTGATTTGCTCTCTTTGTCTTGCTGCTCTAACAGGTTTCAGGCAGTTGTTCCAAAATGAAAATTATCTTTTGCAAAGTCACTAATTGTAAGTAGTGGTCCTTTGCTTGTGAGGACTTATGCTTCTGTCTTCCACAGTAATTCCTAAATTGGCAGTGGTAGCCTGGTTTATATCATCTGAAGTCAGATTAAAGGAGCAGTGAATCTGTTGCTATTGTCCCATACACAAAACACTGGCATGCTTCTTGGGATACAGGAAAAAAACCTGGGGTCTTGTCAAGATTGAAGTGCTAGACAAAACAGATGTGTAGGATGTTGAGTTTGAGATACCCGAGGATAGGTAAATACATATTTTGTAATAAAATAATTTTAGGTAGTATTGTATGTATGTACGGGCAAACATGACCCAAGCCACGTAGACACCATTGTTAATATAGCGCCTAGTCTTGAGGGGTGAAAATATTTGACTACGGTTAGTGATGGTTTTGGGGGCTTTGTGTTGTTTTGACTTGTTTCAGCGGTACTTCAACTGGAACACAAACTCCCATAGACTTGGAGTACAGCTGGAATCCAAGGCAGGCACATCCGGATTTCTGTGTTAAGTCCTGAGTGAGGATAGTGATAGGAGGTCACTATGGTGTCCATAACTTAGGTTTTAGTAATACTCTTCTATTTTGAATGGTTAATTCAAAAGATATCAGTAAAAAATATCTGAGGAAAGCAATAATGGAAAGAAGAAATTGAACAAAACAGAAGAAAAGAAGTTTGAATTTGAAATGAAAACAGAACCTCGTACTGCTTTGGCTGACTCAGCTTGTCATTTCTTGTTTGTAAGGTAATGAAGATGTGAGAACTTTTCCCTAAAGACATCGTGTTCTTTTTTTTTTCCATAGAAGTTATAAAAATATCAAGAAAAATCCAAAACTGGTCAGAGACCATAAAATAGGACTGATATAAACTCCTCTGTCATATTTATGGAGAGAATGATTTATTTAAAATTATTTATTTTGGCTCTAACAGCCCGATGTATACTCCACATGTAATACTACAACTATTTTTGGATGATCCCTCCCAAAGCACCAAATAGTAAGGTTCACAAAAGCAGCTACCTTTGATCAACCGTCAGTGTTTGGAAATGAGAATTCAGTGCTTGGGCAGTTCAATATCGCATATCACGACATGCTGCTGCTAACGGTGCAGGGTAAAATGATATTTCCCCCCCAGGTGTAGAATGAACCTGTAAATTATTCTCCAACTGAAATGACTCTTTTGATGTTAAACCAGCCAACTGATACTTCTTTAAGTTTACGTTTCTCATTTCAAAAAAGAAACTTTACGTTTCTCATTAGGCTAGATTTTATTAATGGTGTCTCAACGTGTGTGGGAGAGGGTCTTCTGTTCCAAGACCACTTTTAATTATGTATGCTGTGTAAGTGGAACATCAGTGACATCCAGTGGCAGCACACGTTAATCACAGGCATGAATGTTTCATACAGCTTGAGGGGAGTCTCATCAGTTTGCCTCCATTTTCTTATGATTTGGCTCAAGCTTCACTTCTGGGGAGCTCAGGCACATTTTGGCAGAATCACATTTTCTGTCTCAAATAGCGGATGGACAGGCTGTTACTACAGGATCATTTGACAAATAGTAAAGGACGAATGAGATTAATCTCAACTATCAGTTACCAACTCAAAGAATAAGTCGTCTTATATACGGTAGTCTTGTGTCATCCTATAGGATTTTTATTTTTTTAAATACTTGAGCAGAATTTACCAGAATTGCCAAGCAAGAGAGAACCAAGTTTTACAGGAGTGTGTACGAGAAATTATGAATTACGAACTAGAGCTAAAGTATTATTTAGGAATATCCATGGCGACCTTTTTTGTTTGTTTTCTTAAGGTGACAGAACTTAGAGACTTGAATGCAGACTGTAGTAGTGCGCTATTTAAAAATGTGCTAGTATTTTAATAAATAAAATTGTGTTTCCTTTACCAGACAACGGATGCTATTGTACACACAAGGTACCGCACTCTTTCTATCAAACTTTCTTCATTGTACTACAGCAAGATTTTTACCAAAGATTATTCTGAATTCATTATTTCTTGCTGAGAGGAAATGAATAGTAATGCTATAGGATGTCAAGCTCTAAGCTGCAGTATTTGAAACGATCATTCAGTTTCTATAGGCACTAACTGAAGGCAGCAGGCCTTTTTTGTAATATACAGGAAATACATGTAATGAAAAAACACACATTTTAATGTTTTATTGGAAGGGTCTTCTCCTTGTTTACTCTTCTTTCTCAACGTAAGCTCATTCTAATCCTAGAAGGTAAATTGTGTGAAATATATTTAACTAACTGTAGTAAATTTCTGATGGAAAATGCTGCTTTAACTAAGCTAAAATTTTTCAAGAAAACATAAATTCTGACAAAATTTTTAAGGTAGAAAAACTAAAGAAATTATTGCAAATTCCTAATTTTTAAAATTTGAAACCTCTTTCAGTAATATATTTTCATTTAAATATTTTTTTTTATTTCACTTAAATAAATTTTAATATTGTTGGTATTAAACAAAAGCCATCATTCTAAGAATTTCTTTCTCCAGAATCTTGTTTTAGAAAACTTCATTCTGATTTGGAAAACAGAATGTCAGAACTTGTGTTACGTTACCTGTTTTCACTGTGTTTTATACAGGTCCCCCCGATTCAGTATTAGTCATTTGCATTATCTTCTAAATTTAAATTATCTTCTAAAATAAGAAAGTCACAAAAATATGACCTCAAGTATTCAGTTACGTGCTCTGCTCTATCTGCCTTTGAAGAATAGCTGATTATCTACCATGCAATGAAAAAGCAGATACGACACCTTGTTTTCATTAGGTTGGAATTCTAGAACAAGGCCCAAACTTGCATGTGCAATTTTTCAACCTGCGTCTGCATGGATTTGCCCCTGGCAATAGGAGCAGGCTCTACCCTGTGGAGTTCCCACGTAGTTTCAGTCCTTAGTTCTTGGCTAGAGGTTATCATTTTTTTTGTAAGGATGATGATTTCTGTTTCTGGCCCTAATTTAGAGATATATCAGATACAGCAACATCCGCATCAGAGGTAGCAAGTCAGGACTATCTAGTTTTCTTTCTCAATAATTTAATCTGAGTACTGTCACTAGGACTTGACTTCTCTATTTTCGTTATGAGATATTCTAAACCATTTTTAATTCCACAAGAGTAAGTGAAAACAAATCTGAATATGCCTGGTAGCCCGCGATTATTCCGCTCCTAAATGTGTCTGTTTCTGCAAAGAGGTAAATATAATACATTCAGTGTACTATGCCCCAACATTTTATTTTCAGTTTTTATAACTACATGTTTTTCCGTAGCAAATTCAGACATATTGCAGATTAATAAAAACACTTATTTTTTACTTTCTTTCAGTAAGGAAAGCCTACTGTTCTCTGAGTTAATGCAATAAGTTTTTTGATATCACTGTAATGAAGAAGAAATCCTCTGACATCAGCATTAGATTAATGAAAATGAGACTATTTGATGGAAACAGAGAATATTATTTACCTAACATAATTTTTTCTTCAGGAGCGTTGTTCCAGCTCAGCAACAAAAAATGTGGAGAAGCTGCCTATGAACCCACCAGGAAAGATCAGGAGATAGGCCGGGTACCTAGTGGCTGTTTCTGCTCTCAGTGACAACAAATGGCCTCAATTCACCATGCACTGAAAATTCTGTTTCAAGGGGGATTTCAATAATTCAAAATTCTTGCTGTTCCAGTTGGGGAAAACAATGACAATTTTGAAATTATCGTAAAGTTGGGGGAACTAGAGCATTTTTACTTTGCCAGATTCTTTTGCTGACTCTAAAATATTACACAAAATACTTAATAGGTTAATAAAATGCTTAGAATAAATGGTGCTGTGTTGTACAAAAAAATTGTTTGGCTGATATTTTTCTTACTATGTTTGCATGTGGCAATGCTGGAAACGGTGATGTACCAGAAAATGGGAAACAGATCAAATTGGTTAATCAAATGTAAATTAGTATCTTTTTAGGTATCAGAGTAGAGATAAAGAAATTAAAATGCCTTGAAAGGAAAGCCTCTCATATTTTTTTCACTCTGTTGTTTGTATTGCAAAAGTGTGTAGAAGCCAATCTAAGGAAGCAGCTCTATTTTGCTAGATAGGTTCAAGCTAATACAAGAGGTGGCAGCAGTGTGGAAAAGAAGGTGAAAGAATGTGACCACAAAAATGGACCGGATGGTTCTACAATGTTTCGGTTTTTATCCAAGCCAACAGCAGTAAGGAAATAAGCCCGTGAAAGTTAAGCAACTTTCTGATTTCTCAAGAGAATTCATGGTCAGATTTATTCCATTCTTGTGCTATGAAGATGGATTCTCCTATTCTTCTGTGACAAATGACTATTTCTGCCTGTTTATAGGGATGGAAGAAGCAGTCAGAAGAAAAATTCCATGTTATAGCTGCATTTGACAGGCTCTTTGTTTTACTCAGGTTTGTTTGGAAGAGTGAGGAAATAATGCCAGATAAATCCATATGAATATGAAGTCATGTGAGGATCCAGAAGAGAAAAATAGAAAATAAGAAGAAAAAAAAAACCAACCCACCCAAATCTGATGCAGAAGGTGTCATCCCTTCTTACAGAAGGTTTCTTCAAGGAGTGGGAAGTTTGTTAAAATGTTTACAAAAGTCTATATCCATCTTTATTTATTTCACTAAACCAAGGACTACTTTTTTTGCATATGAGGGGAAAATCTTTAAAGCACGCCTGTCACAACGACTCTCCAACTGATTCACAGATTTTACTACAAATGCTTAGCATCTGACATTGTAACTTTTCAGACTGCCACTGTGGCTTCCCTGCTTTTCTTCCTACACTCTGAATCAACCTATATATCAAAAAAGCTAATTTAATTTTGAAGGGTTCATTATCAGTGTGACTTAATTGCTCATTACATAAGAATTCAATTTCTAGAATTTGCACCTCCTATGTTTTTCGGACTCTCACAATTTTTCAGGTTCAGAGCATGACCTGCAACATCCGTTTTCGAGCATTTTTAAACACTGCTTCCGTAAACATGAGCTCCTCTGGACCTTGTGACATGAGGGAAAAAAGCTGATATTGGGTCATTTCTTCATAAAAAGCATTCAGGCCCTTCACTCACACAACACAGCTGCATTCCCTACATTTTCCTGGGTGAAGACAAGCTATACCTTTACAGCTGTTCCCAATAAGGTCACCTGGATACATTGCTTCAAAAGCAAGTGGAAACCACATATGAACTCCTTTTTCCTCTTTTTTGATGTGTTTTTCCTGATCAGGGCTGTCAACCAGTTTCTCTGATGTGTGGATGGTCAAAGCCACAGGTGACCCTGTCCTCTGTCACAGCAATGTGAAAGCTGTGATAGCATAGCCATTTTTATTCAAAGCTTGATATAAGCAGGCTTAATTGATTACTGGTGCTACCACAGCATTCCAGAAAATGTGACTGGGAAAGATGTTTTCAGCCTGAAACTCTTTCTGTTCATTCTAAGGAGGCATGGTGGTGAATCTGCAATTGTATTTATCTTTCTAGAGATAATTGGTGACGCTATGAAATTTGGCCTCATTAAATACACCTGTCATGGGATTAGGTGGAAGTGGGGAAAAACTACAAAATCACATTTGGACTAACCTATACTTTGTCTTGAGTAGTCAAAATATGTGGCACCTGGAGTGTGAGAAGACCATTTTGCTTTCTGTAGGGGTTCTTCAGGTAAGAAACAAACAAATTTTTGATACTTAATAGTGCAGTGTCATATGATTTGTGGTTTCGCATTATCCGGGGTTTACCCTGATCTTTAGATGTGGGCTGTTATTTGAGAAGCTTGAACTACAGTACAGGCAAACATGTGTGGTCTGTGGAAATAATGACAAAACAGATACTCCTTGTCTTGAAAATAGGCACAGCATTCCTTAAGTATGTAAGTTCTAATTTCAGAGGTGTTCTGGAATGTTTCTGGTATTTTTGAATGGTGATAGCTAGAGCCTCCCTGTAGGTAAAAGGGAATACTTTTGCTAGTAAATAGTGAAATGTATAACTGAAAAAATAGAGCTCAGAGTGAACATGAAACCAAACATAAACCATTTAGGAAGTCTCTTAACCTCTGTTTAGTTATGGCTCCTTTCTTGCAAAGATTGCAAAGTAGAGAATGGATTTGAGAAGTCGTTTGCGTTTTAATCCGTCTAACTTCTGTCCACCGTATTTATGGTGAAAGGTAATTTCTTTGCATAAATTTGTAAAACTACCATTCTGCTGGACTTTATAAGCCTAACTTTTCAGAGATTATTCTGCAATTTACTTTCTCCCTTCTAATGTTAAGTTTGTTACAAAAAAAAAATTAGCCTAAAAATAACTTTTTTTTAAAACATATTCTTTAAAGACATGTTTAATGTGACATGAACCTTCGCCCATAGTGAACAAGCTCTAGTTCAAGAACGCAGGTGCTGAGCAAGATTTCCAGCAAAGTTGTTTCTTCTGAAATAGCACACCATGCTATTTGGCACCTGAATGGAGAATGAGGAGGTGCCTTCTCTGCTTTTGCTTCTCCCCTTAAGATTTGCTGGAGGAAAGGTCTTCTTATCGTACTGCCAAAAGGAAACAAAGACAGAAACAGAGAAGAGACAAAAGCAAGTGAGGAAGGAAGGCTCAAATTGAAAAAAAATATAGCACTTCAATGGTTCAGTGCAAAACAGTAGTTGTAAATAGCCAGGGCTAGGAAGGGAAAAGCTGTTCCACTGCATGAGATGCTTGGGTTAGAAAGCTGGAATAGGAGGGGCTAAATACAGTGATTCAGAGATGGAAATGAGAAAGATAGTGAGACTGGAGTAAGAAATCAGCAAAGCAAAAAATGTTCAGAAAGGTCAGAGTTTGGGTTAGAACGATCAGAAAGGCTCATTACTGACTTCAATATTCATATCCAAAACCTGAAAATAACCTGAATTTCTGGAGTCATCATTTCTCTGGTCCCAAAGAGTATTTTTACTGTATGGATAAGTAGTTTCCCATCTCCTTTTTATGACTGGCTTACAATAAATGGTCTACTACTGTAAAAACATTAAACTTTACTGCTGTTCTTAGTTGTTCTATAGAATCAAGTAGAAAAGATCTCTGCAGTGGTTTTAAAATTTGCAAATACAGTAGTGAATCATATAGGTGCTAATATGGTACACAAAAGAATCTGAACTTGCAGTATAGTGTTTTGTAATGTAGATGATTGTAGATAAACTTCATTTAAAGAACACATCAAGACTGCAAAGTCAAACATTGGAAAGCTGCAGAATGCAGAACTCTGTATGAATGTTTATTTTCCTCTCCCGCTTTAATTATAGTTACGTAACTCTTCCTCAGGGCTCCTTCCCTTATTTACTGGATAGGAAGACTGGGTCTGATTACCATTCATAACTGTCTCTGTGAAAAGAAAATGCACATCGAATCACAACTTCATTTGTTGCAAAACAGGCAGACAAGAGCCCCCTTCCTTAACACTTGTCAACTGTACTAACAATGAAGAGACAGAAAGTGCGTGCGGGGGGAAAAAAGCTGCTTGTGATTCAGCAAGCCATGTTCTTCCTTATTCAGGACAGTCAATGGTACTAGAGCAGTGTTTAAGTTACTAATGTATCCAAACACTGTCCTAAATAGTTCATTCTTTAGTACTTGAATTGGATTGAAGACCTAGATCCATAATGTCTTGAGATGCCCTTACCAGTGAGCACAAGTTGGGTATCTAAAGAGTATGTGTCTGGGTGTCTTTCCTGATGTCAACAAACGCTACTATTCAAAGACCTAGTATGTGCTCTGAGGCTGACACAGCTTCCTGATCCCCCATTCTCCAAATGAATGACCTTCTTTATTTACCTTGCCCTCTGCAAGACAACCTTCATAAAGGCAGATCTGTCAGAGGTCGGTGTTTCAGGGTGTGAGTATACAGACTTTCTTGTAGTTAAAATGGCTCTTTGCCATGAGATATCAGAGTTTAAATTTAAGATAACCCTTAAACACTTAAAATCATTGTCCCCTGCTCACTATGAGCCCCATTCTAGTCCCATCAGAGCGTGGCAAAATCCCATTGACTTCAATAGGATCAAGAGTAAGCCTTGCATGTGGCTTTAAAAACTGTATTAGTACTATCTTACATTTATATGTCATAACAATTCTCGAAATCCCACAGAGCTTTTCTGAACAAAACTGTTCTTAAAAAAAAAAATAAAAAAGTTTGAACAGAGCAACATGATGATACATAACCTGCAGAGCTGAAAAGAATTAAACTCTATGTGGTCATGCCAGTATAATGGTGCTCACAGCTTGTAATTTGCAGTGGATTCTGCTACTGTTACTCTAATAAAGAAATGAAGGTCGTCTCTTCTGAGCACACACGTGATACCAGAGCAGAGCAGGAGGCTGTCGCACAGTCCTTTTGTGACATGTGAGGAGACCATCACTGAATTAAACAAGCAGCCACAGGTACCTCGGTAACCATGCTGTGGACAGTGGCACCGTCTCTCAGCCAGTGTTATGTACCTACACTGGTCTGCGGCTTCCGTAAGCTCCTTAGGAACTGGAGCACATTTGGAGGCTTAGGATTTTGTGGTGACATATATTGAGAGAAGATGAAAATTCCTAATGCACTGCAAAACTGAAGGGCATGTCAATGTGGTGACTTTCACTGAGAGAGAGGTTTAGTATCTCAGCTAAAATAAAACGGTGAAAAGTAATGGAAAAATATGAAGGCCCCAAAGTTTAATTGATTTTCAGTATAATTAGAACTTCTGGGGGGATTGCAGAAAAGAAGTGTGAATTTCTTAAACCTTCTAGTATTTTGACGCTCCATTTTTTTCTTTTCTATATATCCATCACATGCAGAAATGAAATACAGAATGCAACACCAGTCCCTTTATAAGGGTAACTTGCTTACAGAAGGTTAATTAATGATTACTTGATTATTAATACTACAGTCAGTCCCACCGATAGAATATCAGAATGTTTTACAGACCAAGTATTAAGTTGAAGTTGGGTATCACATGCACGCATCAATTAAGAGACAAAATAGAAAGTAACTGGACAAAAGGTTAATTTAGTAATTTCTATTGTTTATGCCACCCATGAAACCACATTCAGGGATAACATTTCTACAGCAAGATTTGAACTCCTCCTCTGCCCTCTCTCTGTTCTGTTTTGTAGCATCCTTTCCAATTCCAGTGCATTGAAACAGAAATGGATGATTGTCCATACTGGTCACTTGGACTGATCAAGCTACAGGACACAGTGAGTTTGTGTGGGATCAACTCAGCAGATAAAACCTGTTTTGGTCACCACTACAGGCTTTATTCAAGGGCTTGTAATGACTTTGAAATGGCAGGGATTCTAGATAGTGCTTTCAAAACAAAGGATTACTTATTGATCTTTAGGAACGTAATAAGCATGAAACAGGGTTAAGTTACAAAAGCTGATGTATGCATTGTCTTAAGTTCAGCCATTCTGCTACAATTTAAATATACTCATTTGATCAATCAATAATGGGACTTGGAGAGATATTTTTCTTTGCTGTTGCACATGCTTTTCAAGATTGAGTCCCTGATTCGACCTTTTTTATAAGGCCATCTATTTTATCCATCCCAAAGCCTATGCCAGCGGGTCTTATAAGATTCTGATAAGGGATCTTAAAGCTGGTCAGACTGCTTTACACAATTGATCCAGAGGGCATGTAAAAATCTCACTGTGAGTCTCCTTTTTGACAACTTGGATAGCAAAGAGTTTAGAATCATGGAATACCAGGTTGGAAGGTACCTCAAGGACCATCTGGTCCAACCTTTCCCATCAAAAGCACTGTCTAGACAAGATGGCGCAGCACCGTGTCCCACTGAATCTTGAAAGTATCCAGTGATGGGGAATCCACTGCTTCCCTGGGAAGATTATTCCAATGGCTGGTTGCTCTCGTGAAAACTTTCCTCTTGTGTCTAATTGGAATCTCCCCTGGAGTAACATGTACTCATCACCCCTTGTCTTTTCCATGTGACTCCTTGTAAAAAGGGAGTCTTCATCTTCTTTACAGCCACCCTTTAAACACTGGAACATGGTGATAATGTCTACCCTAATCCTCCTTTTCTCAAGGCTGAGCAAACCCAGTTCTCTCAGCCTTTCCTCATATGTCAGGCTTCCCAGTCCTTTGATCATCTTGGTGGCCCTTCTCTGGACCCTCTTCAGTCCGTCCACATCTTTTTTGTATATCAGGGACCACTGAACACAGTAATTCAGGTGTGTTTGAAGAGTTATTGCTGGTTTTCTGCATAATCTAACCTTCAGATTAAAAATTGTATTCTCAGAGTTAGCTGAGTAGAGACATTGATAACACTAGTTTGAATTTGAACCATATTATAGAAAAAACCATGACAACTATTCAAAGTCACAATCATGTTCCTCATTGAGCTGAGACATAACTCTGAAAAAAAGTCCACAGCATTTTCTAGTTCAAAGGTCCAGATGTAAGCTTTAGAAATGTGGCCTGTACTCCATCCCTTCATCCTCCACTCTCGCAATCCTTTGCACATACTGTCAACCCTGCTCCAGGCTGACTGTGGCCACTGGGACAGAACAAACCTTACCTCACTTTGGCAGACTGAGAGCAATGTAATATCAAAGAACACCTTTATGTTATTCTTGAACCTTATGAAAAATGCTGGCCATTATCCTCTACAAGACCACCTGAAGGAAGGAATATAGACAGCTACAAGTACGCTGGAAGCAGTCGCTGTAAACTGTTTTCTGAGCACGTAGTCCAATTTAAAAGAAATCTTACTTAAAAGAGTGGTGCTTCCATTTTTTTCATATAGAAAACTTCAGTGCATTAAGGTTGAAACACATCTGGGGAAGAAGTGCTCGTGTTGGTGCTTTGGTGGATCCTTCTGAAACAAGTAGTCTGCACAGCACCAGACTGTCTAACTAATAGCACCACAGCCTGGCTTTGCATCCTGCTTCCTTTCCTTAGGAAGCTGCGGACAATATTTCACAGGAGCAGTGTGTTTCTGAGCCTGAAAAGGAGATGAATCAGCTGTAAAATAAGAATTATTCTGGACAAATTAAGCCTCAAATCTTACTGGTTTTAGGTATCAAAAGCTTATGAACGACTGAATACTGAGACGTGGCCCATAGATTGCCTTGAAATCACCTAGATAAGGCAGACAATAAAGTAGTTTTTTACATGCATTGCTTCTTGCAAGTTAGTCCCTACCATATAAAAGCCACAACTAACAGAGTAGTAGAGCATCAGTTAAATTTTTCCTTACAAAAAGCTGCCAGAAACTTACCCAAAACCCAAATATTGCTCTTGGCTCAAACTTGTCCCAGAGGGTTTTGGCTAAAATAGCAGAGCTTTTTAATTATTCTGAAATTGATTTATACACAGATTTATGCAGCTGGGAATTTTGCAGGTCTCTGCACCACGACAAGCAGTTCAATTCTGAGTAATTACCTCTCTTTAACTAGCATTCTGAATGAATTGGGTTAATTTCTCCTCAGTCTGAAGTGAGTGTTCATGCAAATATATTTAACACTTGAGACAAAATTCCCACTTTTAAAATGTAAGACCAGAAGAAAAAAAAATGCTCCCAAAAGTTCACATGGTAGAAAAAGTCATATTTTTCGAACTGTCCGTGGATTTCCTGGAAAAACTAATTGCCCTTTTTCATTGGAATAAATGTTAAGTATACTGGATACACATTTCTGAGATAAAGTTTGTCTGATATTATATTGACATGTAACTTGGGAAAGATTATAAGCAAAAAGAATATCTGGATGGAGACAGTACTTATTTTACTTATATACTTTGACCTATTTAAAATCTGACTTCAGAACAGAGTTCAGCACAGGTCTCCTGAGAGACCAAGCTAAATGTGTATAGTTGTCACTCAGAAAGAAAATAATCTTCTAACTGATAGGTAAGCATAGAAGAATCTGTGGAGCAGCCTGTCAGAGTGACTTTTCAGACAGATTCACATTTGCTGATGCAATCCAAATACCCTGAACATCCCTAATACTTACTTCCTAGTCTTCATTTGGTCTATTGACTCAGGCTGTACGGATAAAAGGGTTAGGAGAACAAAACTCTTTACCAGCCCCCACAAATGAGACAGTATGTTTCATTCCTGTGAATAGCTATGAAAGTCAAGAATGGCACTTACTGGACCAGGAACTATGTGGAAAATACCCCAATGTGTTGATTGAATTAAAGCCTTTATAGGAACTTTAACACTTGAAGAATACAAATTAGGTCTGCATTGGCAAATTTATTTCTGGATTGTCCTCACTTCTGAGTGCTAGGTTTCTTTTGATAATATTATTTTGTTATATATCTGTGGGGTTTATTAACTCTCCTTTATATAGACATTGATCAAAACCGAATCAAAGTTGAAGAGTGGTTATCCACGGTGGCTGCATTGAACTAAAGTATTCAGCCCTAAAGTTGAAACAGCAATATGCTTTCGCCATATTAAATATAAACCAGGATAGAATACTCTTGTCACATGTAACCCAATCCTACCTGTTATATTTAATATATCTTGTAATAAATTGCCATCAAAATCTGTAAAAATTCTTTTACAATAAAGAAGCAGCTTTGATTCCGGGAGGATCTTAACTCTAAGCGTATGTATAGATCAATTCCTGTTCAGGAAAGCTCTATCTCTACATGCCTACATAGCTGAAACACCTAATACTTAAGTGTGTTACGTTGAACACACGCTTCAGCAGTTTGCTTGCAAACACACAGCTAGGAGACAGACCAACAAAGGTCAAATGAACCTGAACGCTCCAGCTGAGGAGTTAAGGACAATAAATGAATGCTGGTCTTCAATATGGCTGGCAAATATGGTGCCTGCAAGAGGGAGGGTGTCTTGTGAAGCAAAGCGATGTGGGGAAGACCAGATTATCCAAAAGGGCACCCCGAGTGGGCCACTCTTATGTCAGCGTGTAGCTCATTTTCACATTAAAATTCTTAGTTAACGAATAATAAAAGACCACATACAAACTATTACAATGCATTAAATGGTTTTTATCACGCTGAAAACACCATAGTTTTGTATCCTAAAATGTAAACTAAAATGTCAGAGCAATTAGGAATTGTCACTGCAGCAGGCATATTTGAGAATACAAATCAAGAGATGAGTTCTTACAAATTCTATCAACAATACAACACTAAGTAAGTCAATTTCAGGGACAAAATTTTAATTAAAAGCAAGTGGAATGCACTGGCTATATTGAGAAATGAATAAACTTATTGTTTGACCTGTGTAATTGTAACTAATTCCACCATAGGGAACACAGTATTTGTATGCTTTTATCGCGTTTAATAGATGAAGATGTGGTCATTCATTTGGAGGTGTATTATTCCATCACTTTGACTGCAATTTTCCCAAGTAGCCTCCAAATTTGACACATACAGACTTTGAATGTGCATATTTGTGGTGATGAATTCTGCTCATGTAAAATTCACAGGAGGTGAGCTTGGTTTAAATGCTGAACACATTACCTGAACAACCTCAGGAGAGTATTTAACAGAAGCATGATTTGGTGAGCAGAGTAGAATCTGCCTTGACTCTCTTCTCTCCTTTTGAATGTAGAGAACAGTCTGTTCTTACAAAACTTGAAATATCTAAATCTTGGCACACTATTACAGAGAAAGGAATCACTTGCTGTGCATTTGCTAGAAGTAGCCCTCCTGTTAGCTTTCATGTGAAGTACCTTATATCCATTCAGATATAAACACATTGGTTTAGTCTGCATCTATGATTGCTAGACTGGGAAAAGGAGACAACAAAAAGGAAAAAAAGAAAGCAACACAGAAGATGTAGAAGTCTAAAGCAAAATCTGAAATCAAGCTTATCTGTTACCTCTGTCCTTTTTAGCAGTCCCCTCCACACTCCTCCTCTTCCTCTTTCTCTCTTTTTTTTCCCCCTTGATTTCTCCCTTAGGTATCTATTACACTTCCACAGTCTCTGTATATCTATCCTGCTTTCTGTACCCATCTTGGTTCTTGCTTCTTTCTCCTTCATACTCATGGCCTGTTTCCCTAGGTCTCTCCCCTCCTTCTTTCTTGTTTCTTTTTTGCCCCAATCTTTCCATACCTTCCTGACATCGCTAACCCCTCTCCATTCTGCTCATTTTCCAGTTGCTCTTTTCTGTTTCCTCTCACTCTTCTCATTCTTCTCATTTCCCTTTCTCTAGACTACCTTTTTGCTCTCTTTCCTCATTCTGGTTTTTCATTCTCTGTTATTTTGTATTGGGTCCTTATCCTTGTCTAACTCTTTCATCAAGCTTCTGTCTCTTCTCTTCCATTTATCTCCTTTATTTCTTTACCAACCCTTTATGTTTTTATTCCCAGTGCCCTACAGTTCTCTACCATTAACTACTCTGCTTGTTCTCCTCTTTTTCCCTGTAGCTCCGTTTTTCAGTAGAAAATGTCATCGAAATATGGGGCAGTTTTTATCAGCACAGTGATGTTGCAGACCTGATCCACTCTGTTTAGTCATTTCCATTTCAGTGTACGCAGCTTTTTACTACTAATTCCTTTGAAGTGTGAAATCCATTGTTCTGGTAAAATACTACAGTAATGCTTTGTGGGGGGGAAAAAGCCTACCTGTAATGGAATGTTAACTTGCTAAATCAAAATCACAATGTCGGACAGATATGTAAATAATGAGATATTTATACTAGCTGTCACTCTACCTTATCTAGAAAATAATTCAGTAGTTCTTATACACAATCATGCCTGGCATGTATTTTGATGTGTGATAACTGTAAAACATTATCAGTGTCAGGAACTGTACATACTCGCGTCATTTTTCATTTTAATGGAGCTGAAAGTGCTGAGAACAAAGGCTCGCAACTGATGCAAATCTTCTTCTGATTAATGCCAAGTTTGAAGTATGTTGTGCACGAGAGAGACTGCACAGCCTTGTTTCACAGAGTCCGTAAGCATATGCAAAGGAAATTGTAACTGAAAATGAAAAGAAAAAAATATCTTTAATGTTTTGGAATTGATTAGGCCTGTATCCAACTGATTGCAGGCGTTCTTTGTGTGCATTAAAACTGAGCATTCATAGAATTTTAAGTACACTGCAGCAGTTTGCTAAATATTTGTTGTAACAACATTCTCTTTCCTTCTATTTAAAAAAACCCACCCTAATCTAGGCATTCTGACTCATTTTATATGTTTGCAGAGATTAAAATGTTGCTGCATTCTTGGAACATATGCTCAAACAGTTTTATCATCTGCTCCTAGTTTTCTCTTTTCCTATGTCCTTTTACTCACAAATGTCATTTATCCCCGTGAAGCAATAGGAAACCTCTGTTAAACAGGCCGTGGAAAACGATAATATCCACTTTCAAACTGTGACTACTGCCAAATGCATACATGGGAAATGATCTTTATGTCTGTCCATGCAAAGAGTCTATATTGGCTTGTTATGTCTTTGAACATAAGATGAGGTAATCAGGAAGAGCAGTTTGTGCCGTAGAGGAAGGTGCCTGGATGAGTTCCACGTCCACTGGCTGGCATGAGCTGCAAACCCTGCTCTACATTTCCTCTCCTCCCCACCAGGCAGCCAGTTAGGGTTACTCTGCACCCATAGGAATAAGACTGATTAGGATGTGAAGAGGTAAAGACACAATGTCAGGGCTGCTGATTTCTGTTACATTAAATAGTGAAGCGAATGTTGAGTGGAATGGCGGGACAGAATTCCAATATGTTGTCCTCTGATAGAGACAGTCCCTTTCCCTGGTGCCCATTTCAGCTGTAGGAATATCCAAATGTCACACAGTAGACATACCGAATCTTAGGAAAGTCATATAACCCAGAGGATATATGTCATACATGCAGAATATTGGGAATGCCATATATCCCAGGGAACCAAGATCAAGATGGATCAGGTTCAAAATGCTCCGAATCCCGTCTTTTTTTTATATACTCTCTAGCACCAATTTATAGAGACAAAAACTTTACACAAAGTAATTATACAGTATTAGAAGCATCCCAATTAGATTTCTTAAGAGTCACCCCACCTACTATGCTAAAAGTATAATCAAGCCAAAATTTATGCAAGAGTGAATTAATTTTCTCTTACACTTAAACCTTCTATTATAGTGGCAATGGTACAGAAACTTCTGCCAGTTCTCCTCAGAGGTGTCCCAAGATGGAATTTTCAGATACACAAAATATTTTTGAGATTTAAAAAACTTGTTATTTTGCCTTTGTACTCTATTTCTCAAAAGAGGTAAAAGTGTAATTTAGGAGGAATCAAAGTAGTGGGCATGGTAGCTTCCCGCTAGCTCAGCGTCCAGCTACCTGTGGAAGAACCAGGGAGAGCAGAGATAAAAGATTTTATAGAATGTACCAAAACACCTTTGGTTTCTTTAGTGTGAGGGCAGGTCATGAACTAACAAGAGAAGTACAATTAAATTTAGATGGAATTGTACAGAAAATATTTATTTTCTGGCATTAGCATTTTCTTTCCCAAGGTCTAGTCTTGATCATAGCCTGCCTTCTCTTGTGTAGGTATGCAATCCTACATGGCCCAAGACAGCAAGCACCTTGCAGAGTGCACAGGTTCTTTTTTTTTTTTCCTTTAAGTATTTTGTGTCTCTTTGGCTCTAGTCCAACAAAGCTCCATGAGACTACTTCTGTAGGGCAGTGCTGTAAGTTTGTGTCATTGTTTGAATCTTTACAAGATGGGGTTTTGCAAAAAATACATGAGTCAGTTCTTTCTCACACCGTTTTCACACTCGTGCAGCAAAATTAAACTGTCACAAAATGTTTCCCTGCTTCCTTTGCTGATATTGTGTGCTATGAAATGGAGAACTAAATCTCTTTCTCTTTTCATCTGTTGCAAAGATGCGAAACACCCTGAGGTTCAGGGTAAAGATTTAAAACCATAAGGACAGTTTCTTGTGAGCTCAGAAATGGTTCTTATGTGTGTGAATATATGTGTGCATGTACGTATGTGCATCCCGTGAGAAATTAACCTGAAGAAAAAAACATAATATAGGGTTATCTGGGTTCATATCTGCTTTGCACAGAAGGGCAGCCTTACACACAATTTCTTGTTTTACACAGATGCATGTCTGTAAGAGTTCTTATGCTTCCTATGGAACAAGGTCATGGCTTTGGTCAGTTCTTTGTCAATAAAAACTCATCACTTCACGTTTTACCTCCTTTTGAAATACTTTCCTGGTATTTTTCAAGTGCCTTCTGCTATATACTAGATAACACACAGCTTTAAAAGTGATCATTTTGAACTTAATGACTTCCTTCTACCCTTCTGTTCTTCTTGAGATAGGAGGCAGAACTCTTCTCATTTTTTTTTTTTTTGACTTATTGTCAGCTGATCATTTCAGGAAAGTTGCAGTTTTTATGGGCACCCTGGTGAATGTAAAAATGTCATTGGTACACTCTCCTGGAACATACCAAGTACTAAAACCTGGATATCCTGGGAGCAGCATTTTTGTTAGCTTATGTTTAGAGTGGTGAAGAATGAGGATAGTTGGTTTAAGAAATACTTAATAGAAAATATGTGTGTGAAGTACGTGTTGAAAACTCAAGTCTACTGTTTTCTTTGTCTATACATTATGAACTCTCTTCTGCTTTCCATGATGAGTCATTATGTTACTTCGGAATTTTTTTCCCCATACCTCACAGGATCCCACACAAGCTTTCAAAAAGTCACCAAGAAGACAAAAAAAAGCGCCAATTTAAATAACATACCAGGGCATATTTTACTCCTCCATTTGCTATGAAATCCCAGGAAAAAAAATTGTGTATGAGCAGTTTTCTATCAATCTTGTGCTAAAAGGCTGTTAAGCAAGAGAAGGAAATTCCTAAGGATGAGAACATGCAAATACCCTAAAGAAAGTGCTGCTCTCTGAGGGGCAGACACTTGAACTTTTTATGAAGTTCAAGGAATCTTTCTAAAGTTACGAAGCACCTTGAGACAGAAACATCTTCTTGAAGCACCCAGACTGTTGCTAGGCAGAGGATCATAAATTATGGAATGCATAGATTTTCAGTCCTCACACCATTTTTATGTCTGGCAGAATAACTCTATCTGTTATATCTTGTTGCTACCCAAGAAGATTTATTAAGGTGAAAAGCATTGTATCTTTACTGAAAGAATAGCAGTGTACGCCTTACTATATATATGTGTCCTATCTAAAGCAGTTTGTATTTGTGCAGGAGGCTTATACAGTCTATTTTTTCCTGACTTGAGTGATAAATTTTTGGAAGACTGCAGGAATAATGATCTGGAAAATATATTTTCCCCACAAGGCTCTAATATTTTTTTTTTTTAGCCAGTGGCTTTAGGATCCCATAAATGGTACAGATTTTTGGCAGGTATAAAACATTCCTGGAGACTGACTACTAATGACAAGTTAATCCATGATTAGATTGCTCCAAAAGAAGAGACAAAAAAAATCTTGTGTACTTTTTTTCCTTAATTTTTAGGGTTATTTTGCCAGAGGCTCTGAAAACACAGGACCATAAAGCCTTAAGATATTACTAGGGCTGGGTCTTAGGTGGTCACAATTTTGATGATGCTATTCTGCACAAACAAGGTTAGTTTCTAGGAAAGAACTGATTATTCCTCTTGTGCTTTATAGTATGTAGTGAATAAAATTATTGTTCATAGCTGTACCTATTCCTGCCCTTTTCCTGTCTTAATAAGGGCTACTGAAATAATGAATTTTGGAAAGGAAGGTTACCTGGGACTAACTGTTGATAAAATGTACAGCACATAGCTTGCATTGTTGTTAAGGTGTGGTGGTCAATACGGTTAAGTTACTTGAATAAGAACTGTGATTTTTTTTTTTTTTTTTTTTTTAATTAAACTGTCTTATTTGATAAAGTGAGGGTCATCAAGAAAAAAATATATTTCCCCACCTTTTACGACTTCTCCTATTGCCTTTTCAAAGAAAATATTCTTCTCTTGCTTAGGAATGGATCCTCTTGTGTAGCAGTTATTTAGTATAAACTACAGGAAATTAGAGAAAAGTCACTGACCGGAAAAATTAAAAACTCTTAGCTCTACAACAGCTGTTAAAACTACTAACATAGTTAGTAAATCCCTGGAGGGATTTAAAAGACTTGTAGACATGTTTTTTAGGGATGTGGTTTAGCGGTGGACTTGGAAGTGTTTGGTTTATGGTTGGACTCAATGATCTTAAGGGTCTTTTCAAACCTAAATGATTCCATGATTCTGTGCGCCTTATTCCACAAAAACTTTTGTATATTTTCCCTCTGCACACATCCCCCGAATATCACTCAGTTTTTGGGCACCATTTTAATTTTTATGCCTTCTTCAATGCCTGTGTGCTCTCATTATTACAAACCGTATTTTGTCATATGAAGCACAATTGTATTGAAAATACTAAAAAAAAAAATAAACAAATAGTCACCAAAAAGGTCTTGAAGGGATGACACTTTTGTGACTAGACAAATGTGCTTTCTGTATTTTTCCATCTACCTCTCTCACGGAAAAAAAGAGAATGTTAAATAGCAGTAAGAAAAAGGCCAGATGGAATAGCTGTCTCCAGAAAGATGCTTGAATAGCTTTGCCCTGATGAGGTATTGCTACAATACATCAACAAAATGCAGTTTCTCTGAGGTAGTTGCTACTTGCCAAATACTGCAGTCGAGGAAATAATCTCTGCTTGTTTTTAGCTGAATGATTTTGGGACTAGAATGATAGTAGGTAGACTACAGAACTCTCCAGAATTAATTTTTATAAATACGGTTGATATGAAAGGCAACTGTTTGAATTTCAGACATGTTCCAAGTAAAAGCATATACAAATTTAGATGATTAAGCTTTTACATTTTTTTGCATATTTGCTAAGCTATGCTCCACATGCACTTCTCCAGCATATGTTATAGTGAGAGAAAGTCAAAGATAGACCTTTAGAAGGAAGTTCTGGCTTGAAAAATGGTTTGATGTGAAATTCTCCCTGGGGGTGGGAAATCATACCTGGCCTTTTAAACTTCTTATATTCAAAACATAGGTAGGTTTTCATACTTTATGTAGAACTGAGACAGCATTTCAAAGGGCGCGTTTTACTATATCCCAAAAGAGGCTCTGGATGACTGAGGAAATTAATACAGTCTTGCTCAAAGTACTGATGTTTATCTTAATTTTGTAGCACAAACCAGAAGAAATGGCCCTATGTCTTTACCTATGGTTAATTCTTTTTGATTGTTCATCTTTCCTTCTTCCATATTCATTCTTTTCCCCTTACTATGCTACTGCCCTATTGCCTTTTCCACAAATTCAGTGTCAATGATCACATCAGCCTGCTTCAGCCATGACCTCTTCAAAAATCCAGCTATTTCAGAGGACGGTTACTCTTCTGTTTCTCTAACCCCAGCTCTATTTCAATGCAGTTACAGCATGGCGGAAAAGAATAAAACTAGCAGAGGATATAATTTGTTACCTTTTGTAGGGACCTTAGGTTTTGTATCTTAAGTGGTCAGTTCCTTGTTAGTTTAATGAATATGCAAAATTTTCAGCCTTATAAATACACTTCAGTTCTGGACCAATATCTCATAAAGCATGAAATACTGGCATGATTCAGGTTGCATTAATTGGTTATCTTTGGGATCTTTTCCTGACACAATAACAGACTTCAATTTTATCTGCACCTGTAGTGGCTAAAATTCACCCGTGACATTTATCTAGTCCTTACAGTCACGATACACTGTTTGTTAGGATATTGGTATTATTTAGAAGCCAACAGACTTTAATAATTCATGAAGCAACATAGGTCCGGAAAGCAAAAGTGTACATGTTGTCCACATACAGATCAAATATGTAAGGGCACTAAGAAAAAATATAAAGTTACCAGAATGCTGAGATTAAAGCACAACCCTAGCTATGTGTCTGATTTATTGATGCTTTTATTTATTTTATGCATTTTTTAATATCAAGTCCTTATTTAAATTCCCAGGGTAATATCTAAAATTCAAAGCTCAGTCTTTGGGTCACTAAATCCTGCAACTTAACGTTTTTCACAATGTATCCGTTTGTGGTGGTTTGTGTGGTTTTACTTCCCTTTTTTTGTTTGGGTTTTTTTTTGGTTGTGCTTGTTTGTTTGGGTGTTTTTAGAGTTTTAATACGCACCAAAGCAAAAATACTTTTCAAATACTTAGTGGATTTACTTTGACAAATTTGTACGCTGTAATAACCTAGCCTGCATAAATGATTACTTTCGACTGTGCTTGTGATAATTTTCTATAGCAAATGCTAGAGGGACCAGCATGGGTAATGGATTATTCCAGTGGGCGCTCACAGGCAGGGAAAAAAATGATGGTGAATTTCATGCTGGTGTCAGGTTTGGCTGATCCAGAAGAGGGCTGGAGAGATAATCAGCAGATTAGGGCTCTGCACACTAGGAACACGGACATTGTTGCCAGGGGTCAAGGAGCAGCGGGGACTTGCCGCTCTGCAAGGGAAGGTGAGACAGGGGAAGCATGGTAACAAGCGCCTAGGACAAAGGGTAACGGTTTTAAACTGAAAGAGGGTAGATTTAGATTAGATATTAGGAAGAAATTCTTTACTCTGAGGGTTGTGAGACACTGGAACAGGCTGCCCAGAGAAGCTGTGGATGTGTCATCCTTTGAAGTGTTCAAGGCCAGGCTGGATGGGGCTTTGAGCAACCTGGTCTAGTGGAAAGTGTCCCTGCCCATGGCAAGGGGGGGCTGGAACTAGATGGTCTTTAAGGTTCCTTCCAACCCAAACCATTCTATGACTCTATGAACACAGCCAGTAGAGGCAGTGGCTTCCTTGTAGGGGCCCCATAGCCACAGTACCCGACTGAGGCAAGTAGGTCTGGTGAGGGCAATCAGAAACAATGCAGTGATTGCCAGGCTGCCCAAGGTCACCAAAGGAAAAGGGACAGCCCTCAGCTGTGCCGTCTCTAAGCAGTCCCTGACCCCTAGACCTCCTGGAGGCGGGACGCTCTCAGGGTTCTGCCATCAAGACTGGTCAGCATGAAACTGTTAGTGACCTGACAACTTAATGGTGACGGAAGTGGTTGTCATCTCTATGCCATCCTCCTCTTCTAGCAATTCCACCTTCCTGTAAGCAGCTAATAATTCGCACATGATATCACAAGTACTTAAGAACACTTAGAATAGATGTGCACTTTCTTAATTTAGCAGATTAGTTTATCAAACAAAGATGCCTGATTATTCTGTCATAATATAGCAATGCAAAACCGATGTGATATTTAATCCTTTTTTCTGTTTACCTCTATCTTTAATTAATGTTTCCACACACAATGTACCTGCGACTTGCCTATTACTAAGGTCATGTTATGAGGCATACAGCTGCCTGGATCACATTTCCTTTTTTCAGCTATAATTACTATGCTTGCTGTTTGTTAATTCTGTGCCTAGTTTCTGATTTGATAGATTTATTAATAGCCTTAATATGGGATTTAAAATTATACTCAGTTCTTTTAGTGCCCTGGGATGGAGATTATGTGATGTAGTCAGGAGACGTAAGATCCTCCGTGTTTTAATCTTACTGTTGATGTAATTTCGTTTTCAGTATTCTTAAACTATTTGCCCTTGCACCTTTGACACTACACTGGATGCCATAATCCTTGCGGAAAACTAATGCAAAGTGTTCATTTAGATTCAAGTCATAAACCTCAATTAGCTCCAGGCTCCAGGCTGTCCTTACTGAAAAGATGCCCCAGTTCTTTTTTCTTATTTTTTTGTTGCTGTTTTTTTTCTTTTTTTTTTTTTTTACTAAATTGGCCAAACACTTCCTTTCAGGTTCTTTCACACAGTCCAGTTTAACTTGTTTTACAGTTACTTTCATTTTTCCTTCTGCTTTCCACTTCCATGACATGCCCCTTTTTTTTTTAATGTCCTTTTTTCCATTCCAATATCTTTCACTATCCGTTTATTGAGAACTTCAATCTCTATGTAACCAATTCTTCATTTTTCAAATACGTACTTTGCAAATCTAGAAGCTCAATTAGTTATTTTTCTTTTACTTTTTACTAGTGTTCACAGTCTTAAATATCTTTTGAATACAATGCAAAGCTCTCTTTGAATATCTATTTTATTGATAACATGTATTTTCTCTGTCTCATCCTACATGTACATCTGTTGAATTAAAAAATGGCAAAACAGGATGACAGTGTAAGAGTAATGAAACTGTACATATATTTATATATTTTCAGGTGTAGTAGGAACGTAAATCAAATAACTAAAGAATGTTCATTTTCCAGGTGCATAAGTAGATTGTCAATATTTTAAAAAAAATACAGAAAATTAAATTTGTAAATAAGCAACTAAAATAGTGGATTCAAATAAAAAAAACACCTTTTTTTTATTCTGGTAACTGGTTTTGGTTTGGTTGTTATTTTTTTTTTTTTTTTTCCCCCAGTAAGTAATATATTGATGATACTTGGTACCATCATGGGAGAGAAAATTCAAATGCTTCAGATCTGTAAAATCCATTTTGTTCTACAAGTACCCTGAAAAGTAATAACAGTGTTTAGTGTTATTACTCTGTATGTTGACACCAGGAGTCTTTTAGCTCCCCTAGGTCCAAATTACTTGCAAACAGTGTAATGAAATTAGTTAATCACTTGCCACTGAAATAAAGATAACGAGGGCACACCTGGGAAGTTTGGTATAAATGTCTGGGCTTGGATCAGGAGTGTGCTTTTGAAACACATCGCTTGTTCGTTCCCCCTGCTGAGCCTTGGCTCACATCTCACAGCAATCTTGGACCACAGGCAATGAACCTCTTTGGGATAAAATTGAACTAGAAGATGCGACCTGGGAGCCCATATAATGCACTCCAGCTACAACTGGGCATGCAATTCATTGCATGACGTCCAAAATAAAACAGCTCTGGTGTGCAGAGTACAGCCCTCAGCTCTTTAGCTTTATTGATCTCTTCCTAGTGGTCTACATTACCTGCTAAGGTAGACACAGCTGCATGCAGGTAGACGTTTTCCTTTGGAAATCATAAGTACAATATTTATTTTAAAAAGTTCAGGAAAGAAATACTTTATAGGAGGCCAACATATCCAATGTTAGCTGCATGACCATACTTTTGTTCTTCCAGAATTGAAAATGAAGTCTGCAGTACCGTAAGCTGTTTTCTAAGCAGCGCTATGGGACTTTCAGAATCACACCTTTAATTCTGCTCTCATTGAAATAAGCTGAAACTTTTCATATCGAATTGAATAGAAATAGTGATAAGTGAAATACTTTGTTAGTATCTGTAGTATTTTCAACATCGGCTTTTAATAAGCACCAGTATTTAATTTTATGTTTGTAAAGTAAAATTGCTTTTTCAAACTGTTCAGGTCAGTGAAAGCACAAGTGTGAGTAGAAGAAGCGAAGTTCAGGAGGGAAAACAAAATCTATAAGTGGTATGTTAGGTTTGAAACAATCCCTGCATTCTAAAATAATATATATATTTGGGGGGAATCTGATCGAGATGCAATGGCAAGAAAGGAAAGTCAGGAATCTAAATTATTAACACTGTTCTAACTCTGTGAGAAGATTTTAAGTGCCTTGCAATAACTGATATTTTATACAAAGGTGTGGACTTTGCAGGCTGCTGAGATACTTTGCAACTTGCTGTACGCATTAAAAGGGACATAGTAAAAATGGTGATTTTGAGGGCTTTGTTCTTCCTGACAAAATGAGTGGCATATATAAACTGTTGAAACATTATCCTGCCAGGGGTCTATGGCTTGAAACCCCTCCTCGTTCCTCTTGCATCTAAAGGATCTTACTGACAGTACTGACGGTATTAATTTTCCCTCACTTTCCAAAATTCACAGAGGCCTAGGATCGGGTGGGAAAAGTGGCAGATGAGCCAAAACGCTAGCTTTAGAGATTCTTCTTCCCGACATCATTTTGCCCGGTAGCCTCTCTTTCACCCGAGCAAAGGAAGAATTTGTATTTGCTTTATTTACAACTGTCATTGTTATAAGTTTATTTTACTTACTGGGAATTTTTAACTTTCTCAAGATGTCCTTCAGGATTTAATACTCATTCACAGGGAGATCCCATTTTCTTCCTGGTCCCATTTAAGCCAGGTCCCTCTCTCACTCAGTGAAATCATTTCTTAAAATACAAAACCATGTTTGTTTAAACTGTCCTTTAATTGATGGAAAAAACAAATGTCTAGAGAGTAATATGATTAATATGACTAATTTATTAAGTGCCCAATACTACAAACATATCAGAGACTTACGGAGATGGAACACGTGCTTTTCATTTTCAGAAAAATAATCTGAATTTTCCAGGTAAACTTCATTTTTTATTATAAGCACCATAATTGTTGCTGTATTTAATAAAAATAATATATATATAAAATTCTGTATTTCTACCTAAGTAATTTGGGTGCATGTCATTTCGCATCCCTTGCCTTCAGGTGAAGCCCTTGAATAAGTAAAAACAGACAGTTATTTGTCTGAGACAGATCGTGGCCCACTTTTCCAGGGTAATGCAAGAACATGGGTAGGCACCATTTGTAGTGTTTTCCCCTGTTGCTCCATCTCTCCATCGTAGGATGACATCAAAGCTTGCTCTGACTCTGGAGTTTTCTCTCGGGCTGTTCCAGCATATGGTCCTTCACTTAGAGCTATGACAAAGTCACAGGTAATCTGTTCATCAGTCATCTTATTTACATTTTATACAGGACTAGTTGAAACACTCCTATGCTTTTTCACTATTATGGCCCTCATTCAGTACAACTGTATCTTCTTGCTGTCCCAAAAGGTAATTTTTAAAAAACTAAATGTTATGGCCATATGAGAATAATGTTTAAAAATTATTTCCAGTCAGTTTGTAAAGTGTCATTTGCCAAAGTTTTGTCTGAGTTGTTCTAATATTTCATGTTTCTCACATCTAAAAAACTTGTCCACAGATCCAAACGTCATAGCTGGATATTTTTTTTAAGAGAAAAATGTGTGTCCTAAATGTGTGACAACTTGATCATACAACTTCAGGCATGCAGATTTGCCATCTGGTCCTAGATCTGACTCTACTTGTTTTGTGGCAACCGGTGCATGGTAGTCTAATGATAAATGGATGCAGACTAGAACCACTTGAAAGGTATTTGAAGGATGAATACAAATGTTTGTAGCTTCATATTAGAACTTGATCAGGAGCAAAAAAATTTAGATTTATATTTTTTTTTTAGGTTAGGTAATCTTTGTTAGATTACCAAGTTTGATTTTTTTGAATGAAGGACTGGCAGCTACAGAATATCACCTGAACTTAAAAGAGCACACGAGTTCTTTCATGGTCTGGGGAAAAATCATGGTTATGTCGCTACTTCATCCACCCTATTTACCTATGTCTATATCACTGGCATGCATGAGATAGAAAAAAAAAAATGAGACACCATACTTCTCCACAGACCTGTTGTAGGGAATGGATCACTTTCTGGACTTTTAAAAATGTAATATTTTGGAAAAATTCTACAGAATTATTGACTCCCCCTCCGTAGGACTACTGAGAATTACAAGTTCAAAGCAGCTTGATTTTATACTGATCAAATGTTTTAATTCTTCAGAATATTTTTTTTCCTTTGATTGTGAGTTGTGCTTTTTTTCTGTCATGTGTTTTGTACGTATTAAGGTTAAGATCTACTAGTAACAGTTGAAAAAAATGTATAAAAAAAACCCTTAAAAAGTTTCAGTGCTTATTCACAACATATTCAATTATTCACGTGTAGCACATAGTATATGATTTATTATGTCTGTTGCTTCTCCAAGTGATCGATGGTCTTCCTTGCTGACCACCATTTATCACTCCTGCATGTACCGCTTCATTCTGCACTTTATTTTTGCAACCTTTTAGATAACAAAAAGCAGTTTTAAAACCTTCAGGCTGAAACAGCAGTTCGGTCAAGACTTCTCACTATCATTATGGGGAAGACGCGGGTGGCAGGGGTGGCGGGAGGTGGGCAGCCTGCCCACGGAACTGCCCAGGTGAGGAGCAGCTGTCAGAGGAGATGAGGATCTTCATGGAGGCTCTGTGGAGAGGGGAGGCTGACCCACATAGATGGAGGGTCAGTAAGAGGCTGGGGTCAGTGTGAGGGCATGTGGAGGGTCCCGTTATGGGGAAGGCTGGAGGCCTGTGACTGCTGATGGCAGAGGGGCAGCTGCTTGTCCACCACAGACCTGTGGCTGCAGGGTAGGCTTGGTGGCCCGTGAGAGTGGTTACCTGCGAGGGGGAGAAAGGCAGGTCTGGGGAAGCACTGGGGCTGCCCAAGTCTGAGACATGCACTGACACCACAAGGAAGTCACAAGTGGTTGTGGCGGGGGGGAGACTTGGGCCTGCAGGCGACATAAGGTCCTCTGCAGACCTAACTGTGCCATCTTGAGAGGTTTTTTCCTGGCCAGAGGCTCACATCAAGGACTCTGCACAGAGACCGCAGAGGCTTGCAGAGCCCTTGGAATATTATCTCTGATCTGTTTCAATGTAGGCACCAGTGACACTGCAGGGGAGATCTCAAGCTTACTGAGAGCATCTGCAAAGCTGTGAAGAGCAAGGAGAGGTTGAGAGAATCTGTTTTGTTCAGCCTGCAGACTTTGGGGAGGGGGGAACACCTAATAGCAGTTGCCCAGTACCTACAAGGAGGTCATCAAGAAGATGGAGCCAGGCTCTTCGTGGTGGTGTGTGGTGGGGGATGGGAGAAAAGAGCGTAAGCTGAAATGCAAGGTTCAGGCTGGATATATAGAAACCCTTTTTCCACACGGTGAACAGTCAAGCACTGGAATAGGTTGCACGCAGAGGTTATGCGATCTCTGTTCTCAGAAATTTTCAAGACCTGACTGCACAAAGCCCTGAGCAACCTTGTCGGGGCTCTCTTTACCCTCTTCTGAGTAGGAGGTTGGACTAGAGAGCTTCCGAGGTCCCTTCCAGACTGCAAGCCTAGGACTGAATCATGATCCTATGTACTGTGTAGGAGTAAAAACTAAAATAAAATCTCTGAAATGCACAGAGGTGATCTGGCATGTCAACTGCTGTTAGCTTCATTTGTCATATGTTGTCATATCACAATGAACCATAACATGATATGACTAAAGCAATCCAATGTGGTACCTAAAATTCACCTCACAATGTGACAGCCCTGATGGAAAGAATGAAGTCTGACTGTTTTTCTGGAAAGTGAGAAGCATCTTTAAAACGGCGTCTATTCTAAATTCCTTTAAAATAGATTTACTGTAAAAAAAGTGAAAACCACCCAAGCCTTTTTATTTGCTGCAGTCCCCCTCCTGCCCCTCCCAATGTAACAGGTTTTCAATCCTGCTTTAGCTACCATGGACCTTCTGTCATCGAAATTTTTGCTAAACTATTAAGAATGTTTTAATTTGAACATTTTATTCTGTCAGGAAAAAAAGAGACACTTCTCACAAAATAAAAGATTTCTCTTAACTCTGTGAGCTAAGCATTAAATAGGTTAACATTTGGGCTCCTGTCAGGGGAAAAAAAATAAAACCAGTTTCATTAGTTTCACAGAAATAAAGTTTGCATTTAATGTTGTTCCTGTTGAATCAGCATTACTCTGTTGCCAGAGTTGGAAAGGCAGTACACTTCCTGAAAGTGACCATGTGTAGTGTTGGATAATTTTTTTATTATTTTTTTTACACTTAACAGAAATGTCAAAAAGACAAGAGTTCAGGTTCCACATTAACCTTTAAATTTGCTTTGTTTGGGGAACTGAAATCCTGAGCAACCTAGTAAAGCCTGTGTGTCATTGTTTTGATCTGTGAGGAGAGGTTGTAGGACCAAGGCATGGAATCTTGATTTCTGCCTGATTTCAGCTTACCTGCAGACAGACTTGAGTGCACATACCTTTTTCCTGCATGATAAGCTGGCCAGTTGATAGTTGCGTATCAGCTGACTAGTCATACTGTACTACCCACGGCATGCCTGTACCCTCCTTCTTTACATTAAATGGCTGAGAGAGATTTTGACGTGTAAAATATGCGAAGATTTTATGTGTCTGTCCCTTATCTGCGATGGAAAATGAATTTTTGTGCATACTCGTATGACTAAAATGCTAGTCAAAATACTATTATGTCGTCTTGTGTGTTTTTTAGGTGGTAGAACAAATTAGCTGAAGTTCCCATGAGCTACGATAACATAGAACTTCCCCCGATAAGTTTTGTTTCTTTGTGTGATGACATATACGTTATGTGTATATTATTACTTGGATGTAATAGTGAAATTATCAAGATAGGCTTATGCATACAGTGGTCAGAATCATCTGCTGCTTCAGGAAACAGTTTTGATAATTCAAAGAATCAATGGACCCTTTTATAGGCACATTATAACCCATGCACACCAGACAGAAATGTTATTCACAGTGTTCTTAGCTAAAACAGTCAGTGTGTACATGAATTTTCTTGTATGTACAGACAGAAGATAGAACAATAGTCCTAGAAGTATTCAAAGCTACTTGTGTCCACAATTCCTCTATTCATTCTTTACTGATTGCACTCTGCATGTTATTATTATTAACATGTAAAAGGGGAATTTGTTGCCGTTGAACCTTCTATGATTTCTGAGTTTATAGGGAGCTTTATAGGAGTTTATAGGGAGTTTATAGGGAGTTACTCGGAAACTCTGACTGGGCTCTTACCAACAGCAAAGGATAATATGTCATACATTGTGTAGGAATGATGGGTGCGTGGGATACGTATGTTTTTCTTATTGATTAGAGATCCACCGGTCTCAAGCAATTCTTTGACAATCTCTGAGCACCCACTCACCCTTTGACAAAACTGCATTGACACAAAACGTGATTAGTCAGTTGCTGCTTAGTGTAATCACCAGAAATGCTAATGCTTACTTCTTTCCTAGAAGACTATGATATGCTAGGAAGACCAGTTATTACTGTGTCTTGAATGATAAAGCTGACTGGATCACTAATAATGTATCCAATCATTATAGACTGGATACATATAGACTGAATATAGACTCCACTTCTCTGTTTCTCCTTCACTTGGACATGTTGGTTTTTCAGGGTGGTTAAGAAGCAAGGTATGTTTATTGATTTAGCAGACTTTATTTTAGTATTTACATGTGTATAGTGAAAGGTTCACATTATAGTATGAAGAGAAACATATCCTTTAGCATTTGTTTTCCGTTTTAGTCAATTAAACAAGTTAGTTACAGAATTGATTAAACCTTTTTCATTAGGCCCCACAGGACTTTAAGTGCTGGGTTAAAAATATTTTCCTAATGCTGTGCCGGCAGTAGAAAATTTCATAGGTAGAGTGATGACATATGCGTATACACATTGCTATGGCATGTATGTGATTCCTTTTGCCAGTATTTCATGTAACAATCAGAAGTTGTACTAGCAAAAGTTTTGGCATCCAGTATATAGATGCCAGTGCTCCTTGGATTACTGTCTAGCGCTTTGGTTTTACGACATTTTTACATTTTATGACATTTACGACATTTTATGTGTTGTGGGGTGGCAGCAGGGTACTCAAGGAAATAGGACAACACAGGATTTAGTCACCACAATATTATTTTAATCTACCTCTTTATTTTTCTCTCTTTTTTTTTTTTTTTTTTTAAATTAAATTCTCTCAAATGTGAATTCCAAGAAAACAACTACTCCCTTGCCAGTGCCTGGTTATGCTTTGATTAAGTCGAAACCAGGAATACAGGATGCTGTTAGAGCATCCAGTGTGTCATTTAGTGAGCAGCTCCACCTGAGGTGAAATGGTGTTTCTAATGTACGGTCCTACGCTCCTGAACAGTTGGAAAACCAGAGTGTGATGGAGTTTGGGGCTTAGGAGCAAGTCTGGCCAAAAGGAAAGGGCACATTTCTGGAATTTCTGCTGAAGTCCCCCAGCCGTTTAGAGCAACAGCATTGGAATGACAGCCCCTGTGACAGCTGGTAAGCAGATCATGATTATGCTCTGGAAGCTTAAAGCCTTATTAGCTGTCAGTCAGTGGCCACCCTGTTCAGGCAGTCCAAGGCAGAAACAGTTGTCCTACAGCTGTGTCCTCCATTTTGGTGCAGAGAAATAGGAATGTGAAGAGTGAGAAGGCTGCAGGGATACGAAGCAGTAAAACTCCCACAGGATGCGCAACCAAATTTTCTCCCATCCCTGTTCTCTTTTTGAGTACTTACCAGAAAAGAATACTTTTAAATCACTGTATTAATCCTGGCAAATACTGGAGTTGGTCTGTCAGTGTTATCATTGACTGGGAAAGTGTTTGATGCTTGCAACTTCATGAATTCTAGATTTTTTTGAGAATATGTAATTAGGAAAGATTTTTCCAGAATAGCGTATTTACATTAGTGAGCTTAAAGTGTCAACAAGACTGGTGGTAGTTCAGTCCATCGTTTAAGAAATTGTGGATCACACCTGTTTTCATCTGAGGCAAAAAAGCCTCACCAAAAATACTGATTAAAATTTTCTGATTAAAGCCAGTTTAGAAAAACACTGGAGAAATATTTTCAGAGAATCTCAGACGAGACGACTAATAAATGAAAACCTTTCAGAGATACTGTTGTTATGAGAATGGAAGGGAAAATGTAAGTCTCCCAAATCCCTACATTTTTGCTCATAAATCTTTCTGAATGCACGCAAAGCTTCATTCAGAGCTGCATGATCATTAACAACTTAAAGAAGACTTAAGGTAATTGTTAAAAGTTGTTGTTTGGAAAGTGTTAGGGGAGGAGACTTTTGCATATTCTGGGGTCTGGGTATGGCATTCGTTCAGTAAATGTTGTTATATTCATTATGAAAGACAATGCGAGATTCTAATCACTAGGATTCCTGGACAATATAGTTGAAAACTGTGAAGAGGATGGTCATTCAGGAGGACATACTGTGGGACGTTTGTGGGAGGCCATGATTTGAAATATTTTCTGTAACACTGTAACACTAAAAACACAGCGGTTTTCAACCATTTCAGTGCTAATGCCCATAGTTCACCAAAGCACCACATTAAATTCAAGTTAATTAAATGTTTTTCTTTCTTGTTTACTTATGATCCCTTTTAAGTCATTATGACTTGTAGGATTTGCTTCACTGAAAAGTTACATTGCTTCTTGATGACTATATATGACAGAAATAAACAAGTCTGTAGCCTCAATTTAACTGCAAAAAACCCAAAAGTCTTTGGAAAAGATACTGTTAGGAATATCTATGCATTTGTTCCTTTTAGAAAATACAAACACTCAAAATTGAAAATATCTGTGGATGTTTCATTGGAGGATTTCTCAGGATTTACTTTTTAGTTAAAAACAAAAATGGAACCTCAAAGGGAACCAATAACTGCTGGGATGCTTACACAGCAATTATCGGGGCTAAGGTATCAGGTCCTTTTTCTACCTGATTCTAAGTTAACAACTTAAGTGTACTTTTTCCGTTTTTCAGGTGAGTGTGGTTATTGTATTTTCCTGTTGGCTTTTTTTTTTTTTTTTTTTTTCCTAATGGAGGAGTTTTGGAAAGACACTCTTATTTTGATGTGGAACAAATTGTAAATCAAATTAGCAGGACTTAAAAAACCAGTTCTGTGCTTCCCTCTGTAATGCCTCACTGAAAAGTACCCAGTGCTAAATTTGCACCCTTGCTGCCTTTTCAGTGCCCCTTCACTCAGGTGTTTCCAGCTGTCGTCTTTTTCCCTTCAGCCCACACCCAACATGCTGGGAGTCCCCTCCATGTTCCCTGTGCTGTTGCTGGGGAGACTTGGGCTGGTGAAACCTCTGCTCTGGCTAGTAGCAATCAGCCCAAGCAGCGGCTCCAAGCTCAGGGCTCGTGCACTGACTGCCCAGCAGGCCATGGCACACCCTGGTGGCAGGTGCCAAACTTACTGGCTCTTGCATTTGAAGCACTGAGAGTATCTGATTCAGCTATCAAATGTTATGGAATTTATGGGAAAACAGTGTCTGTGAGACCTCTGCCACCTGTGAAATTTGATTGGAATTGGTTGGCGGATTTGGCAGGTTTGTGGAACCATGCAAACCATGGAACCGTGCAAAATGGTTCTGTAATGGCCAGGATCAAGTAAGACATCATTGCTTACCCTTTTTTCCCCTGCCTGAGGTAGTAGATCTGTTCTGAGCCATTTCCCTGGGTGATGGCAAGGTGAGAACAGTGCTGGAGGATGGTTGTCTCAATCCCACCTCCTCTCTTTGCTAACAATAAAGGTGACGTGGTCACAGCTGAAGAGCTGATGACAGAGCAGGCGCTGCAGGTTCTCTGCAGACGCGTGTGCACTGGCATTCAGCTTACCCGGGAAGCCCTCTGTTGCGGGAGGGGTGGTGGGAGGAAGGAGGAAATAGCGGGGTGTGTGTCTGTGTGTGTGTGTATTTTCCAACGTGTAGGCCTGTAGCATCTGTAAAGCAACAGAGTTCCCTGTAATGGGCGATCCAGTGGACCTTCTCTGGAGCAGTAGTCACGGCAACCCCTTTGCGCTGGACCACCAGCACTAAGAGCACTGAGAGCCGAATGAATTTATGCAAGACATTTTTGTACATTTGTTAAAGACATGAAGGTAAAATTCAATTTGGTGTCTCAATTTTACACAGTCAACCATATAAATATAAGGACGTTACACATTTTTAATCTGGTAAACCTAGCTATAATTTGAGAATTTTCCTGGCAGTGTATGTTCCGATGTTTGTTCAGTCAGACTCTGTTATTAATTGAAGCTGTATTCAGACCCGTCAAGCAATGGAATAAGGAATCTAACTTGCAAGTTACTCAACCCGCTTCTCTGCATGTGCCTTGTTGTGACACTGTCTCGGGATGTCTCTTACTGGCAGACACCATTCGGTATTGCCCAGAACTTCTGTAATGTGAACCTTCTGTAACGCGACACCCTTATTCGTCATTATGATGCCCTGCCTTACGGAAAGACAATGACATTAGTCTTGACACCTGCAACCAGCCTGAATAAAGCCTGCCTTACTCCTAGATACGGGAGCTGTCATTAAAAAAGGAGCTCTGAGGTGAACGTACAGAAAATAATTTTATTTTTCCTGGTATTGTGAATGTATGTAGTGTGAATATGGGGATGGAAATTGCATGAATTTATTAGTTCTGATAATCTGATTCTTTTACATTGTCTTTCCAGTGTTTTCTGTTTTATACAGGAGGTAATCAGGAAAAATCCCTCCGTATTTTAGTTAACACTGACAATTCCCATTGACAGAAACAAAAATTGCAGTCTACTGAACAGCATCCACATTTCAGTGCAAAGATAGTAAGTCAAATCCTTGCGGGAGGATTGTATTTTTATGAGACTTTTTTCATATCTTTTATTCTCTTAGGGTCAAAGAATCATTACACCTTCAACACATAATTATCTTTATCATCCAAAAGTAATTTACATTTAACAAGAATATTTAATCACTTCATTGCTTGAAAAAGCAAATGAAATGCAGTGGTTTATACCTAGTCTGCCTGAATATTTTGCTTGCAGTTATTCCCTGTTATGAGCCAAAGAACAAACACCGTTTGAAATCCCTAGTTTTTATTTTATTTTTATTTTCCTAGTACACTTTAAAGGTTTTATACTGTAGTCAGGAAAGGAAAAGGGTAGAAAATAATTTAATGGTCGAAACCCCTCTAGTTACAGCCAAAAGGCTGAAACTTTCAGAAGTTCATCATCTTGCATCTGAGATAAATGTACAACAAAGATGTTTAGCTTCAGATCTCTTTTCTGTAGTTACGAAATATCTCAGCTATGTTTTTATTTTGCTTCAGTAGAAGTTTTGCCTTCAGAAGGGTGGGCGCCCCGCTCATGTTTAAGTGGTAGCTGCTTGGAGCGGCTGGCCGGAAAATGTAAGGACTCAGTTGTCAGCAGAAATAAAAGATGACCCTTTGTTTTGGAAAGCAGGATTTCTAGGTCTAAAGGTGGCTGTAGTGAATATCGGGCTGTATTTCCTTGTTTGTTAGAGCTTATGTAATGTTAAGTCGCTTGCTTTGACTGTTCCTTACATGTTCTGTGTGACACTGACATTGATTGTAAAATCCAGCCAGGATATATACGAGAGGAAAATGGGCAAGGGTGCATGCAGAAAGCTTCTGCTGGTTGTGTGTTATGGTTTGAAGAACCCACAACAATTTATTGTCATCCAGACAATTATTCTGTCACCCGATGACCCCTCCCTACCTGGGAAGGGCAATCGGGGAAAAAACAAGGAAACACAAGAGTTGAAATATAAACAGAGTTAGTAGAATAAGACTAAATAATTAACATTAATAATACTAAAGAACCAATATTGATCCCAATACCAATATCAAATATACGGGGATTATACTCAGCCCGTTCTACCGGCAGGAAGCTGTGCACTCCCGGCAGGGGACAGCAAATGTGGGACACTGCGAGCGCTACAGCTTTGGGAGGACAGGAAGGGCTCAGGGGGTCTGGTGCCAGGGCAAGAAGTTCTCAGGATCACAGCCATCAAGGGAGAGAGGGAGATTTGCAGCAAACTTTCTAATTTCTGTTGAATGTGACGTTCATGGTACGAAATAATCCTGTTGGCCAGCCTGGGTCAAATGCCCAGGTCTTGTTCCTCCTTGTCCCTGCACCCAGCTAACTTGAAAACATTGAGACCTTGAAACCCACACGCTGTAGCTGGCTATAGAGTAAATATTTTCACAAATTCAGACACTAAAGTCTTCTAAAAGTGCAGTTTTCCCCAGCATTAAGAGACCTTCCTGAAAAGTAAAATTACTGAAAGAGAAATCAATGCTGTGTCTCTCAAACCAGTACGTTGTGCTCCTTCGCTAACCAGCATCTGTTAAAAATAGTCCACAACAACAAAAAGCAAACTGTAAATTGGATTCTAAGTTATAAACAAACTAATCCTTTTGAGTATGCTCATGTGCGTACCGAGTAGGGATTCCTCAGGATTCTTCTTGAATTTACCACGGAACCTGCAGAAATACCTTAAAGCGTTTACCTGAATGATACTGGGTATTGGTATGCAGCAGAAGTTGACAAGTAACTTCAATATTAATATTTATATTGTAGTAGCATAGAAGATTCCCATGTAGCTGTTACTGACAGACATTAAAATTTCTGTCTCCACTATTTTACAGACTAAGTACCAGATGGTGGGATCAGCTCCTGCCACCTGACTAGAACTTCAGCATAGAAAGCTTTGTGCTGTTAAAAAAGTGTACCTGTGCAGGGTCCGTGGCTTTGCACATGATAAAAACCAGATCCATCCTCCACATGTCACACCTGGATATCAGGGCATGACAGAAGGGATGTCCTACAGGACCGGCAGCATGGCATGCAGGCATGGAGGTGGCCCTTTGACCATTTGCTTCAAACCCGGGACTGTAATAGCTGCCGTGACCGTGGTAGCTACAATTACTCTGCCTTTCTTTTGAATCTTTGTTGCAGGAACCTGCAATGCACTTTAGCATGTGTTGTGGTAATGCAAGTCACATCTTCTTAACGCTGAAATTGTTTACGGATTCTTTTCTTACTTAGCCTGTTTTTATTTTTTATCGATTGTGAATGAAACATTCTGATTTGATATAAACATGGTAACGCATTGGTGAGGCTATGGCGAATAAAATATTTTACGTGGAGTTAAACCCCAGCAGGTTTAAAGCTTTTGTCAGTTTGGTTTTGATAAAAAATAATTATGTACGTCTTCCTTGATTTTTCTATCACAATGAAGAACTTAGGTCTTGAATTTGCTAGCTGGACCCTTTACTCAGACTGAGTCAAGGACTCTATTTAACACTGTGATTGAAAGCTGGCGCTATTCTGCCATAGGGCTTCTACACGTAATTTTGACAACTTGCTCTTTATCAAAGAAATTGTG
Source organism: Chroicocephalus ridibundus (assembly GCF_963924245.1). Taxonomy (NCBI): domain Eukaryota; kingdom Metazoa; phylum Chordata; class Aves; order Charadriiformes; family Laridae; genus Chroicocephalus; species Chroicocephalus ridibundus. The sequence continues at coordinate 39,786,736 of NC_086288.1, read as the reverse complement.
TCAATCTTTAAAACCGCTGCTTTCCTTATTTACTTGCAAGGCTTGAATATCAAGCTCCAAGAGGAAAGGAAAAGCCACATGAAAGAAAAATTTCAAGGTAATTTTAAAACCAAAGGGAGGAGGTATATATTTCCCAGATTTTTACAAGCTTTGCTCTGCACTCCTGTTTCGCCTTTCAGTTACAATTCTCTGAGTTTCCTTTGGGCTGTGCTAATGCGATATTCTCAGCGCTCTGCTTCGTGTCCCACTTGTTTCCACCAAAGCGAGAGAATCGCTATTAGGCTTCATATGCCTGTTGGCTTAAATCCATCACATAGATAGGCTACTTATTCAGTGGGACTTCTCTCACTGGTATCCTTGCTCAGGACTCCTTGACTCCTCTCATTACGAAGTTTCCAGTGAAGCTAAGAGTAATGTTTTGATCCTAAAAAAATCTCACTCAGTCTGGACCACCATGCACAGTGGTACTATCAATCAGAGGTGTGATAAATGGGTGGCTGGCTGGATATTCTGTGGTCATAACTGAGGAAAATAAGTGTTTAAGGGTTCTTAACTTGAGATCTTTGAGAAAGCATTGACATATGCACTGAGCTTTCACAGATTTTATTGGAGCATTTCCTTCTGAAACAAGGATGTGTTCCTGAATCAGGGTGACTCTTGTTCTGAAATAGCTTCAAGATCTGGCTACCTGCGTACAGATAAACATGTATTTATCTGTAAAAAAGATAGCTTGGCTACTGCAAATATTCTCAGTCACAAATGCACCATGTATTGTTGTAATTATAGTTTACTGTATTTTTCAGAGCACAAGCATTGCAGAGTAAATTAACTTCTGTAGGGGTCTATCTGCCACTGACTAGCTGCTTCTGATGCCCAGGCTTGTGGTTTAGGTACGCTTCTTATAAATTCTTGACCTTTAGGCTGTGCTTTAAAAACAACTTAATGGGGAGCTGTTGGTGGGAGGCTAAAGTGGGTGTTAAGTGTTCTTTAAGGAAACAGTTGGGGTTTTTTATTATTACATCTTTTCTCTTGTGTGTCTGTCTTATGAGAGATCTGAAATAACATTGCATGGTTATTGGTTTTGGTTTTGTAGTTATGAATTGATTTCAACAGATGTCACATCACTCGGTCTGGAAATTTCAAAAAGTGAGATCATAACATGAATAAAGCTGAAATCAATTTAAGGGAAGACCAACAGTTATATGGTAGTAACAACTTTTCTTCATTTATTGGAATAACTCTAAAGAGTACATAACGACTTTGATATACATCTAGAAGTACTAACATCAAAGAGCATTCTGTGTATGAATCATATGTACGATGATATAGTCCTTGTTGTGAAAATGCATTAACAAAAAATGAAGTACAGAAGGCAGGTGCAGAAGTGGTAAAACTATTTTGCCCTTTGCCAGATAATGATGTATGGAAACTTAAGAGACTGACTTGAAGACAAATACTTGAACATAGAGGCTAGTAAAATTTTTTAAACTTGACCCTTTCCCTTAGGCATTTGCCTGTCAAATCCTAAACCTAATGAGAAATGAGATAACAAAAAATACCTGTGATTTTTTTTCCTTTTTGCAGTCTTTCCCTAAAACAGATGACTAAATATTTTTCTGTTGAAGGAGAAGGGATGGGAAAGAGAAAGGTGTCAGCATTACTAGCTACAGTTTTATAAATGCTTGTTCTACCTTTAAAGTATTATTGAATTAGGCTCCATATCTTGATGTTGATACCATGATGTAAAACATCCTTGCATCATCAGAAGGGTCTTCTCAATATTATATATCACTGTTGATTTATTAGCATAAAATCAGGATTAGTCAATAGTAAATGCTAACCATGCTTTCTTGCTAATACAGTATATAGTTTTCAGTGGTGGGAGGAAAATCCCCTGAGAGAATTATCTGCTTTTTGAATGCCTCCCATAGAGGGGCAAGAGGGAGAGAGAAATTCTTTGCACAAAAGCAGCAAATCTGCTCTGACAGCCGGCAGCGTAGCAGTGCAGACCACACCACTTCAAAGCTGCAACGCTCTCTCCCATCAGCATCGCTATCGGTGCTGCTGGGCTTTCTCTGGTCACTCCACAGGGAGGGGATAAGTACCCGAATTCTCAAATATTTTCTATTATTCACACTTCCTCCTGGCTCCGGTGAAGACATGGTGCAGAGCTGTTATCTACAGTCCTCTCTCGCTGACATAGGTAGGTAAATTTGTAAGGTTAGCCTGTTAGCTAGTGATAAAGACTGTCTCTGGGCAGGCAAATAAGTGGCAGGTCCATGACATAAACACTAATAGTGAAAACATTTTTAACCAAGCAGATGTCAATAATAATCTATATTCAGCTACCTAATAAAAAGATTTATTTTTATTGTGAAATAGTTGTAATTTCCACTCTTCCCTTTTCTCTCTTCTGGGAGGAGAAAAAAAAAAATACTGGCAATTAATTTTTTCAGTGATTCTCCCAGTCTTCATGGTTGTGTAAGGAAAGCACCTACAATGCAAGCTGCCAAAACTACAGTGAGCCACATCTACTGGCTCTTTAAGTCCTTGTAGTGAAGTTATCAAGGGAGAAGTGAAAAATAGCCCAACGACTTCTGAATTGCAAACACTGCGATGATTTCACTTCACATTACATCACTTGCACGCTCTCCATCCACAACCTTCTACTTGCTTATGAAATATAAGAGAGAGAGACACAGAGCATCTGTCTCTTCCATCAGCTAACTCTACTCTCTTAACATTGCTGATAGTATGGAAATAGGTGAAATACCAAAAAAAAAAAAAAAAAAAAAAAAGAAAAGAAAAGAACTGTAATTGAACCTTAGCTAGCTGTGTGGCTGAGCATATTCCTTCCTGTGCCCTGGCCTGGGAATTTTAGAGTGCCATTTCTCAGTATTTTCAATTCTATTGTGAATAGAGTAGGCATCCCAGGAAACTGGAGATAGATGTGGGGGGGCAAAAATAAGGGAGGGAAAAGCTCTGATTCAGAATTTATTATTCCTAAAACATAGAAATGTAGAAGTAGGGTTAAGTTTAACTGATATGATACTTAGACTATGGAGGTTGAAAATGGCACGTATTTCCTTCAATAACAATAGTTAATTGAAACCCAAGGTGATCTGAATTACCTTCTGTGAGATACGCTAGTAAATAGAATAAATATTTAAAAAACACACAGCACTTCATGCAGTAGAACTAAATATGCATGATGTGGGCATCCTGAAATTGTTGGTTCCTAGTGCCATTTCACTGTAGGGAACGGCTGCGTAGCATGTCTCTTCTGCCCGGTTCTTGAGACCCTCATGCTATCAGAGATTCAGGTTTGTAAGTCTCCACGTATCCATCCATGCACACTACCCACCCTTGGGTCAAGGAGCATATATTCTGGTTTTGCATGTCAGCTTGAGTGTTCCTGCACCCTGTTGCTCCCGTCCTTTCAGTTCCAGTGGTAGCATGGGGAACATCTACGGTCTCTACACCCACTAAATCAATATCTGCCTATACATCCAATGTAAGTACACGGGATGGAGCCTGCCTGCATTCCACTGCTCTGAGCTGTTGCTTGGAATATGGATCGTAGTTATTTTTGTTTGAGATCAGTAATGACTTGGAAATCAATCACCATATGTAGTGTATTATAAATGAAAATATATTTTCTAGTATCATATGATAACAGTCCATGTTTTCTAGATTATTAACACAGGGAAAAAAAATAGTTCCTAGGGATAAAGAGAGTGATTTCCTGTATAAAAAACAAATCTCTAAAGCAAAGCTTTTTCTTAGCTTTATCCACTGGGTACTTTTTGTTTCAGTATAAAATTGCCGTGTGTTTTAGTTTGCGCGTATTGTGGTTTAAGTGTATTTCAAATCAGGGTTAATATATCACATTAAGTTCAGAGTTGTGCTGTTTGTAATAAAAAAGTAGCCTGTCTTTATGCAGGGATATTACCTGCTTGTTGTAACACACCTGGGATTCTTTTAGGGCTTACAAAACACTTTGATTCTGAATTTATTCTTTCAAGAAAACTAGCACTTCTCTGTACTTTGCATGCTCGGAACGTGTGAAATGGATATTTATCATATGACACATAACGCAAATAACATTTACTGTTACTAGGTGTCATGATAGCATGGTACTGAGCACAATGGGAATTGAAAAAGGTAGCTTGGTGCTTCTTTTTTTTTGCCTTTGGATTAAGGAGATATAGGTAAGGTGGGTTTTTTCTTCCCCCTTTTTTTTTTTCTCCCGCCCCCCCATTTCATACATTGTCCATGTGCCTGAGCACTGCTTTTGAATTTAGGGTTTGTTTTAACACCTCAGAGATAAACGCAAGTGTTCATGTTAAATTGTCTGGGCTTTGTGCTTAAGCTTTTTATCTGTAAAACAAAGATGTTTAATACTGGCTTGCCTTGCGGGTATTGTGAGGACAAATTCTCTAGCCTTTGTGAGGCAGAAGTACGTGGATAAATTCAGTTTTTATTTGTAAAGCAATTTTTCAGATTATGTATATTGAAAGCCCGTTCGTCTTAAAATGTTCTATGGGGAAAAAATTAGTGTTCAAGACCACAGTGATAATCTTCATCTATATCACCTTTTTATCGAAGTCCAAAGGATTCTGCAGTTACAAAGTGTAACATGACTGTTCATTTTCATTGGTGTAACTAGCTCTATTTTAAAGATTCCAACGTACAAACAGGAGCCCACACAAAGAAAAAAAAAACAGGGTTAACTCTGCATTATTGTGAAGCCTTGCTACAGAGAAAAAAAAGCAGTGAATTCAACTTTATTGCGAAGCCTTGCTAAGCAGTTCCCAAATGTCCCAAAAGTTACTTCAGAGACTCTTACCACCCCATAGATCGTAGTAGCACCGCTGAGCAGCAGGATAACAAGGAGACCCATCGGTACGGCAGAGGGAGGTAGGCACAGCCCTTGCTAAGCAGTTCCCAAATGTTCCAAAAGTTACTTCAGAGAGTCTCACCACCCCACAGACTGTAGTAGTACCGCTGAGCAGCAGGATAACAAGGAGCTACATCGGTACGGCAGAGGGAAGGCAGGCACAGCGCTTGTTCAGGGCATCCCCTGCATCTTCAAAGTGCGCTCATGTCTCTCTCTCTCTCTCCGGCCCAAGACAGACCCCCTTATATCCTGCACTGGATTGAGTGGAAAAGTACAGGGTAGAGTTGCTGCACGCGTGGCCAGTGCATGCAGCGAGCCTCACCAGACTCATGATCCAGCTTTGCTGACAGCGTCTGTCTGATACCTGACTACACTGTTGTACTCCCTTCTTGTTATCTTCTTCTTTGAAGGTCAGGTTCTCATGGATACACACATAGTTTTTGCAGCAACAGTACTGAGGTTCTTTTTCTCAGCACATATACTGGGTTTGGTTCAGCTAGTAATTTTCCATCGTGTCTCACTCAGACCATCCTCTATTATCCCTAACACAATTGGGTCACACGCTGTGATGAAAACATAGAGTTGGGACCATGCGCCCAGGACGAGATTGCAGGGTGCGTGACTGTAAACTCAGTAACAGAGATGGGCTAGGTCTGAATAGACTCTGTTCAGCTGTAATTGGTAACAACTCACTGTTGTTTATTAGACATAGTTTTCTACACTACATCTTACTCTTTCTTGTGAATACAAAGGTACAACTGATTGTTTTAGATTTAGCAAACATGCCATGCAAAATTCCCCACTGGATAGTACAGTAAGTGTATTTAAAGTCTTTTTCCAGCCGTATATTTGAGTACTATTGACTATGAATCAAAAGCCTCTCCTGGTTAGCGGCTGAGGCAGATTCATCATAGCAAGTGACCTGCGTCCCACACTACAGCCAAGAGCAAACCCTCCCTTTGCCCTGTCACATGTACAATTCCAACAAATATATCCAGGGAGAAAAATTCCCCCCTGTTGCCCGGCCAGACAACTTTTTAAATCTTGAACGTGTAGAGAGAGAACACCAATCTCAACTCTGAAAATTGTATGCTAAGAGAAACAGCAGTACAACCTATCTCCTGTTTCTAGCTCTAGCTTACCGCAATTATTTCAAAAGATCAAATTCAGACAGAACCCAAAATATAGGTCTATTTTGTGAGGAAAAGAAAATGTGATCCAGTTTTCTTTCAAAGGATAGCATAAGATTCAAATCACAAGCACATTTTCTTACATGTTGTTTAGAGTTTGTATTTTCACTATTTAGGTTCCTTTCTATGGTAGCAGAATGTTATTGTTCATTAATCCAAATTCTAGTTACGGCTGTAGTACAATTAATCACTAGCTGGTGATAAAAGTAATTGCATTTTTCTGACTTTCCTCATTTGTCAGAGCGGTTTTGGCAGTTATTATTGTTAGCTGAGCAAGAACTGTGTTCTCAGAAATGATTCACTGGGGTATATTCCGGTTAGAAAGATGAGGTTCTGGGTCATCTCAAGCGCATACTAAAATCATATAAAAGTTGCTGCTGAAAAATAAACTGACTGAACCAGTGTTAATGTGATGTTCAGAAGCAGGGTTTTTTAAAGTCTAACTTCAAGCATTACTTTCCCACGGATCAATGACTCGCTGTTTTCATGATATAACACATCAGCTGTTTTCTATTTATTATTTAGTAAAGAGAATTATTTCACAGAAGGATTATTAAAAAAAAGACATTAATTGTACTGAAGTTAATTTTATAAGACTCAGATACCAATGTGTTTTCTAAATAGGTAAACTTTATTGCAAATATCGATATTGAAGTTATATAAGACTAACTAATTGTATAAGACTAACTAAGGTGTGGAAATCACCTATCCTATTTGTGTAAAATTTTCTATTAATCATCATGCATTAATCATGCTGTCAATTGGGTGATCTGTAATAGGTCCATGTTAAAAATGGAAAGAGGTTCTCCAGAGAAAGAATGCAGGAACTTTCCTCTCCAAAGATTTCATAATGCTGACAAAGCAGGGTTTTGTTTGGTTTTGGTTTGGTTTGGTTTTCCTTGGATCTTCATTTGAAATAAGTAGAATATTTCAAAGCTAGGATTACTTGATAACTCTTAGAGCTAGATTTTAAAGCACAAGACTCTAGAAATCTTTCCTTTCAAGAATATGGTGGCAAAAGGGCTTAAAAAATCCTGCAAAACAAATCCTAAACTTGTGTAAAGAATTCTGAATGTTTGTTTACAAAAGGAGCAGACTTTTAGGAGAACAAGAAATAAATTTGCAATTCTTTCACTTTGCACTCTATTTTAACCACACTAACTTGTTGCTAACTGCCTTTGTGTGGCAACTTCTTCATTCTGTGGTGCAGGAAGAAAATCGTTCCCTGCAACAGAATGGCATCTTAAAACTCTGTGCAAGCTTCCAGCTTCCCATGAAACTCTGTGCAAAAGATTGTGTATCAAGCAGTTCCTTCAGATGTTAGTCTTTGTCTCTTGCTCATGATTTCTGAAGACACTGTAATAATTCATGCCAAGTTTACCATGCCATTCAGTGGAGTCCAGGATGTCTGATATATTTCCTTTCTGCGTCTTGCATGGATATATTCAGAATAGATGTTGAAATAAGACTAGTAGTGTAATTATCACAATCCAGATATGCTGATTTCTGTATTTCCTTTTTCTGTAGAATTGTATGCCATTTTCATAAGTTCTTTGGAAGTGCCTGGATATAGTGTAATATTTGTGAAGTAAGGCAACTTTTGTTACTGCATCTATAGTGTCAAAGAGAAGGTTTCTATTTGGAGCACTGAAAAACTGATGTTCGTGTTGGGGAAGAAGTTATTTTCTTCAATGAAGTTTTATTTCTATCTCAAAATCCTGAAGCAAGTATCTAGGATGTTGAGGTGGTTCCCTAAGTCTCACTCGGCCTCTTGCTGAGGAAGCAAATACCAACGTCTGAAGCAATGCAGTTTGTACATAGAAACTTGCAAGGAAAATGGTGAATGGGGTATTACAAAGATTGAAAAGTACTGGTGCAAGCACAGAATTTGGACTGTAGCTTTGAGTACTTATGTGAACGCTTTTATTCCAAAATATGCAGTGTAAATTTCTGTTGCAGTTTGTGGATGAGTGTAGCTTGCAGATCTATAGGAGCTTGCTCTAAAACCACACCAAAAGAAAGAGTTTCTAGAATGTGAAGGTTTTGAAGTAATTCTCCTTAGTTTAAGACAATATAAATTTTGCAGGCTTTAGTTCCTAGGTCTTAATTGTGATACGAAAACTTGATAAAAATAAGATGCCTGTCATAGTATCCTTTCTTCTTTCAGATCCTAAAGGTTTCTAGACAAAGGATATTAAATCTATGAACATTTTGTGCTTTCATTCATGTAAGCCCTTTGTATTGGGTTTGTGTGGTGAGGTTTCGGTAATGGGGGGGCTGCAGGGGTGGCTTCTCTGTGAAGCTGCTAGAAGCTTCCCCCATGTCCGATAGAGCCAATGCCAGCCAGCTCCAAGATGGACCCGCTGCTGACCAAGGCTGAGCCCATCGGTGACAGTGGTAGCACCTCGGTGAGCACATATTTAAGAAGGGGAAAAAGTTGCTGTGCAACAGCAGCTGGAGAGAGGAGTGAGAACATGAGCACACAACAGGGCTGCAGACACCAAGATCAGTGAAGAAGGAGGGGGAGTAGGAGCTCCAGGTGCTGGAATAGAGATTCCCCTGCAGCCTGTGGGGAAGACCATGGTGGAGCAGATATCCACCTGCAGCCCATGCAGGACCCCATGCTGGAGCAGGTGGATGCCCAAAGGAGGTTGTGACCCTCTGAGAAGCCCACACTGGAGCAGGTTTGCTGGCAGGACTTGTGACTCCATGGGGGACCCACGCTGGAGCAGTCTGTTCCTAAAGGACCACACCTCATAGAAAGGACCCACACTGGTGCAGCTTGTGAAGAACTGCAGTCCGTGGGAAGGACCCAAGTTGGAGAAGTTCGTGGAGGACTGTCTCCTGTGGGAGGGACCCCACGCTGGAGCAGGGGAAGAGTGTGAGCAGTCCTCCCCCTGAGGAGGAAGGAGTGTCAGAGATAACGTGTGATGAACTGACCACAACCCCCATTTCCCATCCACCTGCACCACTTGGGGCAGGGGGAGGAGGTAGAGAAAATCATGAGGCAGGGGGGAAGGTGTTTTAAGATTTAGGTTTTATTTCTCATTATCCTCCTCTGATTTGATTGGTAATGAATTAAATTAATTTTCCCCGAGTCGAGTCTGGTTTCCCCGTGAAGGTAATTGGCGAATGATCTCCCTGTCCTTATCTCGACCCATGACCTTTTCATTATATTTTCTCTCCCCTGTTCCAGCTGAGGATGGGGAGTGATAGAGTGGCTTTGGTGGGCACCTGGCATCCAGCCAGGGTCAACCCACCATGACATTTTTGCATTTATTGCATTAAAAAAGGCATGGAAAATAGAGAGGTATCTGAAGATAACCTCATGTGAGGGCGATTCCACATGTTCTGATGCAATTGCCACAGGTTTGTCTTTGACATGACTTTTTTACTAATACTTTGTGTTATTTTGGTTTTGCACCATGTGGCTATCACATTCAGATTTACTTAAAGCAGTTTTTTCTCCCCTTGATTTACACTTAATAAGTGAGTTTACAGGTTTTTCAACTTGACTTTTATGAAGGCGATAACATCTGTAGTGTTATGCCATATTTTTTTACCCCTGTTGGCAGTGTCTAGGAATTTTGTAAGCAAACATTTATGTGTGCATTTCTATCTAACATACTTCTTGTACATAGGTTCCCTTTCAATTTGGGGGGATGAATAATCTTCTAAAGCTTCAGGGCATCCTTGACTCTGTATACTCTTTGCCTTTAAACTCTTTAAATAAATGTTACTGAACAAACATCAATTAGTCCAAATAGATGAAATAACAATGATAGCTGCTAACAAAGATTTAGGACAGATAATAGCTAGACAATATATTTTAGCCAGTAATAGTAAGGCTATATAACTCAGTAAGTTCAGTAACAAGACAATGCTTGTTATGAAGGAAGTTTGAGAATGCAGTTCTTGATACTAGTAAGGGTAAACTGTCTCTTTAGGGCCCAACGCAAGGCAAAAATCAAACTTACGTTTACCTGTAAATGTTCTTACTCTTTTGCGTGACAAATCTCTGGTGTCCTAAATGTACTCTTGAAAATAGCTGTCAGAGTGCAGTTTACCCAAACTAGCAAAGCAAGTAGTCACAATAAGAAAGAATACTCGTAGGGAACAGACAAAAGGAGACAAATTTCCAAGCAACCTATATGAAAAGTTTGTACTAAGAGTATACTAAAAGTACTGGAAAAACATACCTGCATTCCCTGGATCTTGTAGAACTGATCAAGATAATCAGAAGGATCCTAAAGAGGAATGAGGTTTTTTTTCTCTGGTGTAATGGATGAGATAAGAAACAAAAGAGGAGAGGACAGGCTTGGGAGCCTGGAAGCATTCCTTCTTGGCAGGAGTCAGGGTGTCTGGGAGCCAGCAGCCAGGCAGAGGCAGAGGGCTTTTGCCCTGAAGTCCCTGGTGATCAGTGAGTCTTGGGAATTCAGAGCATAGGGTTTCCTCTGTTCTCCTAGCTAAGAAGCTCTTCTGTAAGGATTTCTATCTCCTGCACGTTTCCTATGTGGGACATGTGATCTGAATGTCCGGACAAGAAATAAATACAGTAGATATCCACATGCACTGAATTCACAAGATGAACTGGAGCAAGTTTTTAAAGAAATTTTAGACAGTCTATGGACATTTTTTGTAGCTGGTTTGTTAACAAAGGCTTTTAGAAATTGGTGCAACTGTTTTGATTTTGTTTGTTTGTGCTGTTCGGCGTCAATATCTGGCTTTTGACATCCCAGGCATATACACAACAACCAACTAACTAAATTTTTTTCTTACATAGATGTAATATATTTCAACCCTTATTTTCAGTTTTCACTGGTTCATTTTTAGAGGATGATCTAGCCCTGTACTGACTCAGTTATCTGAACACACCTAGCCGTTGTTATGATAGACAAATGAGTTTGCATTAATAGGTTAATGAAGTCTTTCTCAATCCCTCTTTGGTGGGAAAATCACAGAGATAACTCAGAGCAACAAACTATGGCAACTATCATTTAGTAACAAAACCAGAAAACAAAAGTCAGTGGTTAAAGCCAGCAGTGTACAATACCACAACCTTCTAGAAATTCACAGTAAAAGTTCAGTGAAGAACTTGGCCCTTCAGCCTGCTGAAAAGCAGGTTTATTCTTTGCCTGAATGTCTTTGAGAAGAAACTTCATCTTTATTTACTGGGACATTAATGGTCCTAAGGTACTGACTCAAGTATCTCTTTTCTCTTAGATGCTCAAATTTCATACAGATTACAGATAAGGAGATGCATTCTCTTGGTTTGTAGATCTACAGTAAGGGCAAATACATGAATGTTATCTTGCATGGCTAGTGTTTTTAAAGCATTTTATTTGTTTCTTTTTTAAAAAAAGTGCTTATTATTTTTTAACATCTTTGATTTTTCAGCACTCTTTTAGGTTAACATTCTTTAGAATAACCACAGTTAAGACTGTTGGTGTCTATGCTGTGAGATCCCATGTAGCATAGATGAACAATTTTCAGCTATTGCTCAGGTTTGGTGTTTGTTTTTTTTTTGTTTTGGTTTGGTTTTTTTCCTTTCTTTCTTTTTCTTTTTTTTTTTTTTTAACTTGCCAAATGCTCCTACTTTCATTTTAGTTACTTTTTGTCAGACAGAGTTGATCAGCTATCAAACTACCATCATCACTTTGGCAGTAATCAAAGGCTTGACAGTGCTTTGATACCACTGATTCCTGTATTTTAGATTTCACTGGATGGCAGCTGTCCTAAAGGATGTTCCAGAAACCTGCAAGTGAATTATTTTGATTTATTGTCTTGGCCCAGTGCAGATGATGCTTACTATGTGGGAACTGGCAGATGTGTATGAGAAGGCGTAACTGAGCTTGCCAGACAGCTTAGAGCTCTCTACTTGGTAGAGGTACAATATGTCCACTTTTGCCACCCAGACTACAAACCAGGAAGATAGTTAATGCCCGTAGTAACAGGGTGCCTATGATACAAATGGCTTTCATCGAGATAAACCTACTGCTGACCCCAACAATGATAGGGAATTTTTAGTATCAGTTTCCATCCTGGGTTAAGTGGAATCAGCAGAGACTTTGCAGTAGGATGGATTTACTAGAATTTTTTGGGTTGTTTTTAATTTAGGATGGGAAAAACTTTCCAACTCAAAGAAGAGATAAACATGTTTCTGTGAGAATGCCAAGGAAAAAAGACGATTTCCAGAATCTGATGTTATCAAGTTAGTTTCCAAATCGTTTGGCACTCTTGAGCTAAAAGTTTTGTTGGATTATGTGCAATTTAACCTCGTGGTCCCTTCTGGCAGAGTGCTTACAGTAGTTAACATTTAAGTACATGTTCTCTACCATATGTAACAACTTCCAAAGCTGGTGAGCCAGTGGAGACAATCCAGGGGCCTCTTTCTTGTGTGCAAATGTCTAGTAGTACTGTGAATTGCACCACTATGAAAAATTATTTTGGCTGCAATGAGCCAATTTGTAACCATCTTGTTAGACAGCGTTTTTTGCTCCTACTTCTGTGATGGCTAAGGCAATTTTGTAAGGCTTTGATCCTGGATACAACTCAAGAAATCCTGCATGGTTTGTATAGCCTGGGGAGAGGTGAGGGAAGGGTATTAGCACTGGTGTTACCTGCTACCAAATTCTAGTGCTTAGATCTGTACTATTATTTGGGCCAAATCTATCTGGAAATATGTTCAACTTTGGGAGATGGAAGCTGAAGCATTCTCAACTCTGGCACAGATACTTACTGTGGGAATTTCATCCAGGATCAAGCATTGTTCAGTTTGTGTGGGGAAACAGCAAAACAGTGTGGGGAAAATTGAGGGATCCTAGGCAATCAATAGGTCAAAAAGCTCCTATGGTTTTGTGAATGGTGAGAAAAACTTTTACTTATTAATAGTAGATGTAAAATTTATAACCAAATACATACTTGGTTTTGCGTTTTAGCAGCCATGGGTGCTAGCAATGTAATTTGATATTGCAGTCACTTAAGCTAAAGTCTGAAGTTGATAACCAGAAACAAACTCTATTGAGCTACATGCAGACTCCTATAAAGCAAGCCATTTAAGCAAATATACATTCTATTAAGAGTTACCATGGTAGACAAGCTATATCTCTCAACATCCTCTACTACTTGGATTTTTCATACAACCGAAGTAAAAAGCTTTTCCCTATTTCTCAAAAGAATACAAAACTCGAATCCCTGAATTGTTCCAAGGGAAGAGAAATGCAGAAACAGCACATTTATTTGGTAGAAATTTGTTATGGTGCTACTTTAAAATTAAGTAAGATTCATGCAGGAATGACTTACACTAAATCATTGCATTACCCAAGCGTTATTACATTTGCTGCTAAATTCAGGGAGAGAGAGAGAGAAAGAAGGAATGAAACAGAGAGAGGGAAATGCTGCAAAACTGCAGCACAGAATTTATAAGCAAATGTGTGTGTGCATCCACATGCACGTATATATAAAATCCACAGTTCTTTTGAGATCAGATAGAATAGCTGCCTCAAGAAAATTAAATTTGGGTTTGGCTGTAACACATTTTTAATGTTCTACACTAATAGAAAACAGTTATAAAAGTGATTGAAAATCAAAGTGATCACTGAGCTAGTTGTAAACAGCTCTACTGTCAAAATAGTTTGGAGATATCTCACTTGATTTAAGGATTAAACTCAAGAGTTGATTTACTTTCTAGCCCATAGTGGTTCATGAGATGTGAAATATAGTACATGGGCCAAAAATCTGTCTTTAGAGAATTTAACACGTGTCAACTGGTGAAGGTCTGAAGTGGTTGGAGGAAGGAAATAATCTATATCCTCGGGTCATAAAGTCACAGTAGTGCTCTTCTTCCTCCTGGGTGTATAAGAGTAATTTGGCACTTAATACGACTACTGTCACTGTTCTGGCCTGCAAATTTTCTCTCAACAGGTATTAAGAGAACCTGTGGAAAAGTTCATAAACAGCCTCTATTCTGCCCACTGCAATGTGAATTGGGTTACAGAATTTTTCTTCTCATAAAGATGAATGATGGTGGCTATAAAAACCTAAAAACTTCATGTCAGTAAGACCACTGCATTTAATAGATACAGCATTTGCCTTCCTTTGCCCTGGATAACAGCTTTCTACAACTGCCTTTTCCAGTTGCGTATGTCATGTATTAGTATCAAGGATGGGGTAGTTAAAGATAGTTTCTGTTTCCCAAGATGGTCTGTACCATCAGATCACAGAAACCCAACTCTTGGCATTGATCATCATCCTAAGTAAAAATGTCACCAATGATGCGTACCTTGAATAAGTTGTGAGTGGCACCTCTGCACCTATTTCTACCAAGAATGTCTCGCGGGAAAAAGATTTTTCTGTCATGTGTGGGTTACTTAGTAAAATTGTCAGAAGGTTGTATAAACTTGCTTACCACTTAGTCCAAAGTAAATGATACAAAGGTTGCAGAATCCAATCAGTAAATGCCAAAACCTAAGAATCAGTTTGAATTGAGCTAAATAGAGTCAATTACCAACCTCATTAATTTGGATGATTTTTAGGAGGATCGTCACTGTGGCAATGCAGTTAGTCAATAATTAGTATGATAAATGGATTTGATGGAAGTACAATGTTTTGACTACTTTGTGTTGGCTACTGTGGTAGTGGCTGATGCCGCTTTGTAGTTTCAAATTGATCTGTGGACTAACAGTCAAGCGATTAATAATTCTGTATTGGGTATCTGTCACTTTTATTTGATTCAAGACCATTAAATAAAAACAGATAAGCAGCAGTTTTGAGGGGAAAGAGGGTAGTACAAAGTTGTTTTGCCATAGCATACATTGAGTTTTCAAAGCACTGGCAACATCATGACATGGGGAACAGAGATGCATATTGAGAAGAAGCGGTGGCGTTGTGGTTGGTGTAAAATACTAGCTGAATAATCAGCACATGGTTGATGAATCTTACGTGTTACTTTAGGATTTTCTAGTTACCTTGATAACCTGTTTATTCCTTTGGTTGCTGCCTGAAATCATACTTCTGGCCATGTTAAAAGCATAGGATGCTAACCTTGTATGCTTGTGGTTTGGGGATAAAGCTTGCTGTACTGTAACAAGAAATCCAGCTTTGATGGTCTTTCTGTGGAGTCTGATGGAGTGTCTGTCATTCTGGCACCTTCTGTCTTCTGCCCATTGCTCATCCTCTCTGCTATATTCATTCTCAAGGGAAAACCCTGGAACACCCACACCCAGGAGATCTGGAGCAAAAAAAGCAGGAAGGAAGAGGGACACAGCAGTAGACCTAAGAGTCTCATCCCATTACTTGATTATGCTAGCAAAAAAAAAAAAAAAAAAAAAAAGAAAAGTCTTAAATGTGATTCTGCAGCCAAAATGATACTTTTCCTCCTCCATACCATCTGCAACATCTCAGATTCAGGCTGTTTTGAGTTACAGAAATCTGAATTAACTATCTCAGATAGTACTTGTTTTGAGCCCTTTAAATCGTGACAAAATTCTGCACTTCTGCAGAAAAAAATGATAAAAAGAAGCACAAAAAGTTGGCTTTCAAGATGTCAGAGAAAGGGAGCAAATACTCTGCTAGAAGTTCAGTTGGTTGAAGTAGAAGTAGTAAATTCACTGGAGCAGTGAATGTTTTTGTAGGAATTTTGTTTTACAGCCCATGTATTTGACTCATTTGATTCTGGCTAGTAAAAGTAAACAAGAGGATACTAAGTCCTTTACCCAGATATGGAATAATATTTATTTAATGTAGAGTAATCTGTTGTGTGAACTGTCAGCAGTAGGTACCTGTATGCATGCAATTTCCTGTTTAAAAAAAAAAAAAAAAGTCATAAGGTGCTTTACCTTGCTTCCAGCGAGGTCTAGATCTCCTCGCATTCACCATGTAGCAAGACCATTGTGTTACAATCTGGTCTGCTCCTTAATGCTACACATTTTATTGCATTTAATGTAATCTAATGTTTTTATTATTGGGTTTTTTTAATTATCAACATATGTTTAAGCTGGCTGGCCTGAGTGTAGCTTCTGTTTGGGTGTTGCAGTACTGCCTGGTGCTGCCAGGGCTGGTTATGGCCTCGGGGAACCCTCTCTCTCTTTCCCTCCGCATCACACTGCCAAAGCCCCCATAAACACAGATGCAGAGCTGAATGCCTGTCATTACGTTTATACAAATATATATATGCACACATACACAAAAAGTGAGATATCCATCAAATTTGGTGAAGCCATGGGCCATACTGTGGAATACCTCCTCGAAAAATAGTTTTTTGCTGAAAACCCCCATAAAAATAAGTCCTTTTTCCCTAAGGTTTTAACTTGCTCGGTTCCAGTTTCAGTGATTTCCTTCTGCTGGTAAACTATTTCATAGTATAGGACCAGCATGCAGCCCAAGAACCTTGTACAAGTGTCCTCCTGTACTACTGAAAGGGCATAAAGTCATGACTAGCAAGGTAATAGAACATATGTTTAGTTTGGGGACAAATGTTGCAGAGCTTTGAACACAACAAGGAGACTGTGTTTTCAACAAAACGTGGGTGCCCATGACAGTAGCCAAGTAGTGCATTAATGAACGAAGTGACTTTTACAACGGCAGTGGAACTGATCACTGGTGATGGCTTGAAATTAATGGTTGTTTTCCCACTACTGAGTGTTGAAAGGTGCTTTTATAGCTTTACGTAGGCAATGGTAGTCTTTAAAATTTCTCATAGATCCTGTTAAAGAGATCAAGAAGCAGGGAAACTTTCTATCCAAGCATCTGTAACTATTAGGCCTCGAACCTAGTTCAGGAAGGGAAAAAGACCTGAAATTTTTCCCTAAGAAATGCTGAGTTAGAAAACCCATTCTCTAAAACGAAGAATCGAGTTAAAGATACTAGCTGATACAGGGCCCTCTATAATCCTCTGTGACTTCTACGTATAATGGTGTGTGCTAAGTAAAAGGAAATTAGAGCATGTATAATATAATTTCTTTTACCTAAAGTAACATCCTAAAAATTTAAGTGCCCTCTATGATACTTGGACTGTTTGCATGAAAAGGTAAATAGCAAATGGGTAGAGAGAGGCAAAACTGGAATGTCATAGGCCACAGTATACACCAGAAAGGTACCAAAGACTAAGCAGAAGTCTGATGTGTTCAATTTTTTTTTAATAAACATGGTAAATCATCTCTAGTTTCTCTGCTTGATGAAACAATATGCTACTAACTTAATTAATCTCTCTAATATAGAGGAATCATTTTCTTCACATCTGGTTCAGCTGCCAAAAATGTAAGTGGCAAATGCTGCAGATCTTTTGACAACTGAGAAAATATTCTGCCTGTCAAAAGGACTTGATTAACTTCAGTCTCTGCAACAGACTTACACTTTTTGAATATGGGAAATATTACAACCTCACTCTGTGTCTAGAAAAAAACTTTAAACAACAGCTAAGATATTAGATTAAGCAGTTTAACTAAAAACATGTCAATTACCAAATATATGCCATGTGAAAATATAAAGTGAATTTTTAAGGAAGAGCGGACTATTCGTAGCTTCGGTTGAACACTTACACGGTACTTAGTGAAAGTCATAGCTAGAGATCTTGAGCACATTTCTGTTGGACATTAATCCTTTCCTCTTGTCACCATCTGTGTTACACTGCGATATGGATTAGCTCCAACAAATTAGTGTTAAGGATTCAAATTCATGTTTGTGTGTACATGTGTGTGTACATGTGCTTTAGGTACCACAGGGACTGCACTGTTACAATGAAAGTCATCGTGCTGTGGAACTGAAGCCCAGCATGGAAGACAGAGGCAAAGATGCTGTAAGTCTTTACAAAATATATTTTCATCATTCATACCAAATACATGTATCACACCGATATAGGAAAGATAGCACTTTTTCAGTAGTATATGCTACCGTCAGTGCCTAAAACACCCAGTTGCCGAATTAACCAAATCAGAACATGTCACTGAACATGTCACTAGCAAGCCCGTGGAAGAGTTGGATCCCAAAGGTCAGTTCTGTCTCTCCATTTCTGTTTTAGTAAAGATTTTCACACTCCAGGGCTTGGGCATTAATCACTGATTAATTGTTTTCTTCAGCAGGCTTGATGCTTCATGTGTTCATACCACTCAAGTCTAAGTTTGACGTTTTCTTGGGGGAGCTATGCATTAATTGCTGAATAAGAACTATTTCAGATGCTCTTGATGAAAAATCAGTATTTGTGGGTAAGCTGCACGTGACATCGCTGTACAGTGCTAAGCAATGTGGCATCACCCAAAAATACTGATTTGGAGCAGTGAACCGCCTGCTTCCTCCAAGTGTTTTCACCCTTGTTACTAGATTATATTTCTGTTCCTCTCACACTCACAGTTGCTGTTCGTTCTGTCTAGTTATTTTACACTTAATACAGGCAAAGGCATCACAGGCCTTGTGACCGCTGGTGGTACTCATATTGGCAGACACAGATTTTGGCATCACTAGCCTTGCTCACTGGCACGTAGCTTTGATCTGTAGAAGCTCTCATGGAATTACATAAACTGTGTATTACACGCGGAGCTCCTTGCTAAACCAGAAACTGCCAACCCAGGCTTTCACTTGTGTTCAGAGATTGAGTTACCACACTGACACACAATATGGTGATATCAGCTGGCTGGGTAGAAACAGCCTAGGAGAAAACTTGAAAGACTGTTTTAACATTCATATCTTCCATCCCATACTCCACCAAAATGTTGGGTAGAGAGCCAAAGTGTTGGAAAAAGTAATGTCTACAGTAGCTGAGGTACAACCCTTTGCATCGAGAAAAATAATAGATTGCAGTCGAGGATTCTGACTTGTGGTGAAATAAAGAATTCTTTGCACCGGTACGAATGTTTGGCTGTGAACAAGATGTCTGTAACACTAAAAAAAAACCAAAACCATCAAATTGAATTCTTAAGGACAAGATGGCATGATATCAGCATCATACGTGCTAAGCAAAAACAAACTAAGTGCCTGTAGCATGAGCAATACGAATGTTGTACAAGAGAAATCCCAGAAATATAACAGTATTAATTACAATTGAGTAAATTATATTAATTAGGTACAAAAAATTATATTAATGCAATAATATATTGCTATTAATACATACTAAGACAATAATGTATTTATGTTCATAATTAAATTTTATGTCAATATAAGACTACATTAATTACATACTGTAATACAGGAAAACACCAGAAACTGAAATATGCAAAAAAGCATTTGTTGAATCTGGAAACAGTAAAGGAAACTGAAATGCATTAATCTCAAAATCATGCTATTTTCCACCTATTGTGTTCTCCATAATGACTGTGAACAGCTCCTATAATACTTCAGAGTCCAGAAGCAAGTGTAAGTAGACTGGATTTCTCCATCATCATTTTGTGGTTCATTAGCTTTTTATATGCTGTAGTAGCCAATGAGGAAGCATTGGGAACTCTTCCAGGAGTTATATCCGTGCTTCATTAGTTTTAAAGCCATCTTTCAGCCTCATGCTTACTTGTAAAAAAAAATCCTTATTCTCTGTGGAGCAATGAAAGAAAAACCCTCTCATCTTTACAAGCTTGTATTTCCTTCCAACAGCATATTCTCTTCTCAGCTGACAGGTACAGAAAACTGTAGCTGCCTGGAATTCTACAGATCCAGATTATGGCCTTAAATAAAACGGGCATTCATGTAATTGAGAAGTTGTTATGAAACTCTCAAAGACAAACTTATATCCA